>NC_069509.1:19607598-19707598 GCF_027579735.1 Bombina bombina | reverse complement strand
CTGGTGCGTCTGGCCGTGGGTCTTCCTGGCGTGGCGACGCGTCTTCTTCTCTTCCGGCTAGCGAGCCAGAGCCAGTGACTAGTCAGTCAGGACTGTGGAGGAGAAAAGAGAGAGACGTCCTAGACTCCTAGGAATCAGGTAAGGGCAGCCTGGGCGAGGCCAGGCTGCTAAGCTCAGAGTCAGACCGAGGGGGGGGGGCGCGGTGGCATGGTGAGAAAATGGCAAATTGGCAATGCAGAATGATGAGTATGAGACAGTTATGAGTAGGTTACGGTAGGTCAGTAGGATGATTTGTGTCAAAGACTAAGTTTGAACTTTGTAGAAAATGAGGTGCCCGGCGGGCTAAATTATAAGTCGCTAACTATCATATATTTTTTTGGCCAAAGATACACGTGGCCGTGGGTGACATGACGGTGTTTGTCACTAATTAAAAAATACAGGCAGCTTGCTTGGGGAGTTGGGGACCCTTATCAGGCGAGGGGGGGCGCGGGCCCGCGGGGGCATGATGAGAAAAAATGCAGAATAATGAGTAGGATGATTTAAGTTTGTTTGAACTTTGTAGAAAATGAGGTTCCCGGCAGGCAACGCTATCATATATTTTTGCCAAAAAGATACACGTGGGTGACAGTGACAGTGTGACTAAATTGTTTGTGGGGGTAGAAGATAGAGGTACTAAATATAATGAATAGTAGTAGTACACATGGTGGCAGAAATAAGACTCAGTGTCGCCTTAGGATAAATGTGATTGGCTTCTATAAGCATAAGTTATACGAGATTTGCTTCTATAAGCAGGTGTCATGTGAGTCTGGGAGAGTGTGTGTGACAGTGTGTATGTGACAGATAGAATGTATGTGGGAGAGTGTGTGTGACAGTGTGTATGTGACAGATAGAATGTATGTGGGAGAGTGTGTGTGACAGTGTGTATGTGACAGATAGAATGTATGTGGGAGAGTGTGTGTGACAGTGTGTATGTGACAGAAAGAATGTATGTGGGAGAGTGTGTGTGACAGTGTGTATGTGACAGAAAGAATGCATGTGGGAGAGTGTGTGTGACAGTGTGTATGTGACAGATAGAATGTATGTGGGAGAGTGTGTGTGACAGTGTGTATGTGACAGAAAGAATGTATGTGGGAGAGTGTGTGTGACAGTGTGTATGTGACAGAAAGAATGTATGTGGGAGAGTGTGTGTGACAGTGTGTATGTGACAGAAAGAATGTATGTGGGAGAGTGTGTGTGACAGTGTGTATGTGACAGATAGAATGTATGTGGGAGAGTGTGTGTGAGGATGAGAGAGTATGTGAGAGTGGCAGTGATTGTGAGAGTGCATGAGGAGCAGAGAGAGCGAGACAGTCAGTGACAGACAGTGACAGAAGCGCAGATAGTCTGCAGACTGCGATGCAGTAATTTAAAGTGAAATAGTCATGTATACATCATGTGCAGGCCTGTGCTATGTTGTTTTCTAAACATTAACAAATGAGTGCTTGATCATGTCAGTCACTCTATTCCTTCCTTGGTCACACAGTGCAGGAGTGTTTGTCCCTCATTTTAAAGGGACATGAAACCCAAAAAAATTTATTTCATGGTTTAGAAAGAGCATGTCATTTTAAACAACTTTCAAATGTACTTCTATTATAAAATTTGCTTAATTCTCTTGATATACTTTGCTTAAAAGCATATCTAGATAGGCTCTGTAGCTGCTGATTGGTTGCTGCACATAGATGACTCATATGATTGGCTCACCATGTGCATTGCTATTTCTTCAACAAAGGATATCTAAAGAATAAAGCACATTAGATAATAGAAGTCATTTGGAATGTTGTGAAAAATTGTATTCTCTACTTGGATCATGAAAGAAAATTTTGGGGTTTAGTGTCATGATTAACATATATTTTGTAAGTTGTCATGATTAACATATATTTTTTTATTGTGCTACATGTTGCAAAAAAAAAAAAAAAAAAAAAAAAAAAGAGAAACATTACATGTATAAAAATCACATTTTGTGGGGGGGGGGGGGGGGGAGGGGCCCTTCATGGATTCTTGCACCGGGGCCCTGAGGTTTCTAGTTACGCCTCTGGGTAGACATTAACACAATAAGGTGTCATACTATAGGGTAGAGAGTAACACAATAAGGTGCCATACTATAGGGTAGACAGTAACACAATAAGGTGCCATACTACAGGGTAGACAGTAACACAATAAGGTGCCATACTATAGGATAGACAGTAACACAATAAGGTGCCATACTATAGGGTAGAGAGTAACACAATAAGGTGCCATACTATAGGATAGACAGTAACACAATAAGGTGCCATACTATATGGTAGACAGTAACAAAATAAGGTGCCATACTATAGGGTAGACAGTAACACAATAAGGTGCCATACTATAGGATAGACAGTAACACAATAAGATGCCATACTATAGTGTAGACAGTAACATAATAAGGTGCCATACTATAGGGTTGAGAGTAACACAATAAGGTGCAATACTATTGGTTAGACAGTAACACAATAAGGTGCCATACTATAGGGTAGACAGTAACACAATAAGGTGCCATACTATAGGGTAGACAGTAACACAATAAGGTGCCATACTATAGGGTTGAGAGTAACACAATAAGGTGCAATACTATTGGTTAGACAGTAACACAATAAGGTGCCATACTATAGGGTAGATAGTAACACAATAAGGTGCCATACTATAGGGTAGATAGTAACACAATAAGGTGCCATACTATAGGGTTGAGAGTAACACAATAAGGTGCCATACTATTGGTTAGACAGTAACACAATAAGGTGCCATACTATAGGGTAGACAGTAACACAATAAGGTGCCATACTATTGGTTAGACAGTAACACAATAAGGTGCCATACTATAGGGTAGACAGTAACACAACAAGGTTCCATACTATATGGTAGACAGTAACACAATAAGGTGCCATACTATAGGGTAGACAGTTACACAATAAGGTGACATATTATATGGTAGACAGTAACACAATAAGGTGCCATACTATAGGGTAGAGAGTAACACAATAAGGTGCCATACTATTGGGATGACAGTAACACAATAAGGTGCCATACTATAGGAATGACAGTAACACAATAAGGGGCCATACTATAGGGTAGACAGTAACACAATGAGGTGCCATACTATTGGTTAGACAGTAACACAATAAGGTGCCATACTATAGGGATGACAGTAACACAATAAGGTGCCATACTATAGTGTAGACAGTAAGATAATAAGGTGCCATACTATAGGGTAGATAGTGACAGAATAAGGTGCAATACTATAGGACAGACAGTAACACAATAAGGTGCCACACTATATGGTAGACAGTAACACAATAAGGTGCCATACTATATGGTAGGCAGTAACACAATAAGGTGCCATACTATAGGGTAGACAGTAACACAATAAGGTGTCATACTATAGGGTAGACAGTAACACAATAAGGTGCCATACTATATGTGATGGACTCTGGCTACCCCGACTGGGTAGCTCCACCAAAAGGATCCTTCCTGTACCTCGAACCTGTAGCTGTAGAGCGGAGAAAGTGATTTTGTTGTTGGAAAGGTAGAGCCTGGCAAAAGTACTGAGGAACAGTCCAAGGTGGGGGTGTCCCAGACCCCTGGTTCCTGAGTGAGCTCTTCTTCAGCAATCATCCCAACCCCTGTCCACCAAAGGCCTAACAAATCCCCAATAGAGTGGAGCTCTAGGGCAAAGGGCCTCTGGAGCGACCTAGATTACAGTTCAGCGGGGACCGCTAGCAAGTACAGCCGGCGAGTAGTTCCATATGCCCGGCAAGGCATGAAGGGGCCAAGTGGCAGAGATCAGCTCTTTCCGAGACAATGTGCAATCAGGGTAAAAATACAAGGGAAGTTGGTGGGGACACAATAATCCACAATATGGGAGGAGGTAGCCTTGGCAGCCTGGTATCCGTGACACTATAGGGTAGACAGTAACACAATAATGTGCCATACTATAGGGTAGACAATAACACAATAAGGTGCCATACTATATGGTAGACAGTAACACAATATGGTGCCATACTATAGGCTAGACAGTAACACAATAAGGTGCCATACTATATGTGACGGACTCCGGCTACCCCGACTGGGTAGCTCCGCCAAAAGATTCCTACCTGGAACCTGTAGCTGTAGAGTGGAGAAAGTGATGTTAGCAAGAGCCCACCCTAATAACCAGACAAAACCAGTATTAAGGTAAAACAGGAACAGACTTTATTGGGAAAACCACACAGCTTATATACACATTCTCATCTTGATAAGAGCCTTATCTGATCTCGCTATTCCTGTCCCTCCAGGCATGCTGGCACATCCATAGGAGCCATAGTTACATAGAGACTGCCAACGTATCTAGGTCACAGTTTCAGGGTGATCCCGGGGGAGCGGCGGTCTTTTCAGGGTGTCGTTGGAAAGGAAGAGCCTGGCAAAGGTATTTAAGAACAGTCCAAGTTGGGGGTGTCCCAAACCCCTGGTTCCTGAGTGAGCTCTTCTTCAGCAATCACCCCAACACTTGTCCACCAAAGGCCTAACAAATCCCCAAGAGTTGAGCTCTGGGGCAAAGGGCCTCTGGATCGACCTAGGTTAAAGTAATACAATAAGGTGCCATTCTATACATGATACACACTTGAGGAGTAGTTAATACCTGGATTAGCTACCCAGCAGAGGTGGTATTGTGGTCTCAGCATTGACAGGGTAATCTGAACTGCTCTTTCTTTGTGTAAAATCTGTGTTTGATAGGGAATGCAGTAAGATAAAGACCCCCAACCCTCCTCCTTCTCTTGATACCATGGTGTAAGGCCTGGCTATGAGGGGCTTAATGATCGTAAATTATTACAAGGGCGGGGGTCTTGACAAGACAAAGGCTGAGTTGTATGTAACAAAAAAGTTATTCAGAACTTGCCTGGGACAAGAAGGAGTAACAACTGAAGCAGGTTCTAACACAGACCTACTGAAGGCTTGATAATAAGGATAGGTTTGTGTATATTTTGTCCCCTTTTATTTCAAAGAACAATATCTTTGCATATATCTTGTTATTATGTATGTTTTTATAATTTGGCACTATGTAACTTGTTTTTGCCTTTTATTATTAAACATATAGAAAATCTAATTCTGTCTTTGGGTTCTAATATCTGAATTCACACTGTGAAGAGACAAGATTAAAGGCACGTTACCTAATTGTTAATTTTGTGAGTTATTGGGTTTCCAAGACACCCTTATTCAAAATTCTTGGTGGTGGCAGAAATTGTTAAACTGGGGTGGTGTAGGAAGGATTTGGGGGTTAATTTGGTGTCATTTCAGGTCCTTTTTAGAGTTAATGGTAAGGGAACCATAGTGACGGCTGGGTGGAAAGGCTTAGTTGTCACAAACTGGTTGGCAGTGGTGGGGGATATCTAGAGTTTTTTAGTGTTATTTGTATAGTACTAAAATAAATTACATGTTTTTGTGTAATTTCCCAAACACAGAACTCAGCGCCTAATTACGGACATACAGTGCAAAGAAAGCAGTTCTTTCCCCTTCCTCTTGTGTGTCTCTACTAACATTATACATTATGGAAGGCAGCATACAGCAAGATGCCCAAGGAGTCACTTGAGTTGCTTTGTGTGGAAAGAGAAATGCTAAGTTTTGGCAAAACAAAGGAGCAGTGGATCCAAGAACTGCATCACACAGATTGCATCACAACAGAGCAGGAAACAGACACAGCAAGGGATACTGTGGAACTTGTAACCAAAGAGCTGGTACCTAACACTGTTAATCCTGTGAGTGCCATGGAGTCTAAGCTACAAACAGCACTCGGGTACTTGGGGGATGCTGAACCGCAACTAAAACTGGACTTGATCCTCAAGTATCAAGAAGCAGAGGAGAAAAGAAGAGAGAGAGGAAAAGGAGGCTCAACGGAGACATGAGCTGGAGATTTTGCGGATTAACAGAACCAGCCTGTCTCCTCAAACCAGTAGTCGTGGGGAACTAGCAACAGAGAAGCCCTGCCTGAAGTATTTTCCAATGTTAGAAAAGGACACTAACTTAGATGTTTTTCTGAGGGGCTTTGAGAAAGTCTGCAGGCAATATCAGCTGCCCCCAGAGCAATGGGTTGGGTATTTAGCTCCTCGATTGAAGGGTAAAGCCCTGGATGTACTGTATTTGCTTGCCTGCCAGTGGAGGATGACAAAGACTACGGGCAAGATTACATATGTGGCGGGCGACGCTGGTTTTTATGCGGTTTTGGTGTCACATATACGGCGCCGCATATAAATGCGGCGCGTATATTTCACCCGTCGCTCGCAATTTTTACTCCCATAAGCTAACATAGAACCGCATCACAAATCGGTATCACATATTCAGCACAAGAATTTACGCAACAAAAATGGAGAAATTTTACTCCATTTTCACCTCACCAGGCACAGCAAGCCTTACGCTGAGTATGTGAGCACCGTAACTCCCGTAACTGCCTGAAAATATTAACCAACACCTAACGCATGCGCAATATCTATTTACCTGTCAACCACAATTAAAACAACCAATAGGATTTCAGTAGATCTCATCCTATTGGCTGATTTGAATTTGAAGACTCAAATCAGCCAATAGGGATGCAGTGTATTCAGTGTATTCAGTTCGGCGGCGATCATACAAAGTGGATGCTCCATGCTCCATGGCTCTGCGGTCGCCGGTCCTGCTCCGCGCTCATATCTGCTCCACGCCGGCTTGGTCTTGGATGAAGAAGGAAGTGGTCTCTGCTTGAAAGAAGATGTTGGCCGCTTGCAAGAAGACTTCACCGCATGGAACAGGACCTTCTCCGCCAGACTTCAGGAATGGTGAGTACCTATTTGGGGGTTAGAGTTAGAATTTGTTTTATTTTTTTGGGGGGTTAGATTAGGGATTTATTGGGCACTCTTAAAAGAGCTGAATGACCTTTTAAGGGCAGTAAAAGAGCTGAATGCCCTTTAAAGGCAATGCCCATACAAATTCCCCTTTAGGGGCAATGGGTAGTTTAGGATTTTTGTAGTGTTAGGTTATTTTATTTTGGGGGGTTTGTTGGGTGGTGGGTTTTACTGTTAGAGGGGGTCTTAGTATTTTTTAAGGTAAAAGAGTGGTTTAACTTAGGGCAATGACCTACAAAAGGCCCCTTTAAGGGCTATTGGTAGTTTAGTATTAGATTAGTTTTTATTTTTATTTTGGGGGGGCTTTTTTATTTTCATATTTTCATAAAATGGCCTAAGCTTTGCAAGAACTGCCCTTAGTCCCCTAGTAAGTTACCCTGAGATGGCTCTAGATCCCTTTATGAGTGAGTGTGAGAGCAAGGGAGTCCCTTTCTCAAGGGAAATTATATCAGCTGATGCCATCTGCTGCAGTCAGCGAAAGAATGGAGAGAGTGTGCAAAATGAGCAAAACTGGTATTATGAATGGGGAAAGACTAGGGTTCAGGTTGACATAGGAAATCAGAGTGGGCTGACCCCCTCTTTCCAACAACTTAAAGGGGGAAGTGTCATGATAAACTTGTGAGGAGTAGTTAATACCTGCATTAGCTACCCAATAGAGGTGGTATTGTGGTCTCAGCATTGCCAGGTTAATCTGAACTGCTCTTTCTTTGTGTAAAATCTATGTTTGTTAAAGAATGCAGTGAGATACAGACCCCCTTCCCCCCGCCTCCTTCTCTTGATACCATGGTGTAAGGCCTAGCTAAAAGGGAGGCTGAGTTATAATTGTATGTAACAGAAAACGTATTCAGAACTTGCCTGGGACACGAAGAAGAAACAACTGAAGCAGGTTCTCCCACAGACCTACTGAAGGCTTGATAATAAGTATAGGTTTGTGTTTATTTTTTGACCTTTTTCATAGAGATTAGGTTTAATTTTTGTTTTTGTTTAATGTTGATTATTATTTTCTGTAATGTTAGACTTTTTTATTTTTGTTAATTTTAGAATAATTTAATTTAATTTAATCATAGGTTTATTTTTCTTAGTACTGTTAGGATTTTTTATTTTAATTGTAATTTAGCATTTTATTATTTTATGTAATTTGGGGTTAATTAAGTGGGTGTTAGGTAAGGGGGCTTAGAAATTAAATTACATCCAGATTACGAGTTTTGAGCGCTATAGCGAAATTAAAGAGCGCCACAAAAGCGTTGTTATTTCACCTCCCTATAACGCTGCTATTACAGGTTTACAAAAGCAGGCTTGTGCAGGCGATATGGTGGCGTTGAGCTCCATACCGCACCCAAATACAAGCACTGCTTTGAAATGCTCGTGCATGATTTCCCCTTAGACATCAATGGGGAGAGTCGGCAAAAATAAGCCTAACACCTGTGATCGCAGAAACAAAAGCTCAGTAACACAGCCCTAACATAAAAACCACGTCTAAACACCCCTAATCTGCCGTCCCCAACATTGCCGCAACCTACATAATGTTATTAACCCCTAATCTGCCGCCCCCAATGTCGCCGCCAATATACTAAAGTTATTAACCCCTAAACCTCTGGCCTCCCACATCACTAACACTACATAAAGAAATATACCCCTAAACCTAACCCTAACGTAACCCAACCCTAACCCTAACACCCCCTAACTTAAATATAATTAAAATAAATCTAAATTAAACTTACAATTATTTCCTAAATAATTCCTATTTAAACCTAAATACATACTTACCTGTAAAAAAACTAAGCTAGCTACAATATAAATAATAGTTACATTGTAGCTATCTTATTATTATCAGTTATTTGTAGAGCGCCAACAGATTCCGCAGCGCTATAAACAAAGGGGAGTACAACAAAACAATTATAGGGTAGAGGGCCCTGCCAAGAGTTGCACTGTTGTAGTCAGCTCTTAAGAAGGTGATCTACAAACAGCTGGACTTTTAGGCTTACATGCTAAGGGGGTTCAGGGGATTGCAGTGGAGGAGAGGAACTGGTATTAGGAAAGGTTAGCGTAGGTTGTATGCGTCCCTGAACAGTAGAGTCTTTAGGGAGCACTTGAAGCTTTTAAAACTAGAAGAGAGTCTTGTGGAGCAGGGCAGAGAGTTCCACAAGATGGGAGCCAGTCTGGAGAAGTCCTGTAAACGGGAGTGTGATGAGGTGACAAGAGAGGAGGAGAGTAGGAGGTCATAAGTAGAGTGAAGGGGACGGGAGGGAGAGTATCTGGAGACAAGGTCTGAGATGTAGGGGGGAGCAGTGCAGTTGAGGGCTTTGTATGTAAGAGTGAGAGTTTTGTGTTTGATCCTAGAGGCAAGAGGAAGCCAGTGAAGGGATTGTCAGAGAGGTGCAGCAGATGAAGAGCGACGTGTAAGGAAGATGAGTCTGGCAGAGGCATTCATTATGGATTGTAAAGGAGCTAGGCGGCAGGTGGGGAGACCAGAGAGGACAGAGTTGCAGTAATCAAGGCGGGAAAGAATGAGAGAGTGGATTAAAATCTTAGTTGTGTCTTGTGTAAGGAAGTGTCTAATTTTAGAGATGTTTTTAAGGTGGAAGCAGCAGGCTGTAGCCAAGGACTGAATGTGAGGAGTGAAGGAAAGATCTGAGTCAAATGTGACCCCGAGACATCGGGCATGCGGGGTAGGGGTAATGATGGAGTTGTCGACAGTTATAGAGATATTGGGGGTGGAGATTTTGGAAGAAGGGGGGAAAATGAGGAGCTCAGTTTTGGAGAGATTTAGCTTGATGTAGTGAGAGGACATCCAGGAAGAGATGTGAGAAAGACAGTTAGTGACACGGGTTAGCAAGGAAGGAGATAGGTCTGGTGCAGAGAAGTAGATTTGGGTGTCATCGGCATACAAATGATATTGGAAACCATGGGATTTAATTAGGGAACCTAGTGATGACGTATAGATTGAGAAGAGAAGGGGACCGAGGACAGAGCCTTGCGGTACTCTGATAGAAAGTGGTGACGGGGCAGAGAGGCCCCAGAGAAGGCTACACTGAAGGTACGGTTTGACAGGTAGGAAGAGAGCCATGAAAGGGCTGTGTCACAGATGCCGAAGGATTGAAGGGTTTGGAGCAAAAGAGGGTGGTCAACAGTGTCAAAGGCTGCGGACAGATCAAGGAGGATAAGCAGAGAGAAGTGGCCTTTTGATTTAGCTGTAAGTAGGTCGTTGGTGACCTTAACAATAGCTGTCTCTGTGGAGTGATAGGGACGAAATCCAGATTGCAGCGGGTCAAGAAGAGTTTAACGTAAGGAAATGGGATAGGCGTGCATATATTAGTTTTTCGAGAAGCTTTGAAGCAAGAGGGAGGAGGGAAATAGGGCGGTAGTTGGATGGGGAGGTAGGATCAAGGGAAGGTTTTTTGAGGATATGTGTGACCAGTGCATGTTTCATCGATGAGGGAAATGTACCAGTGCTGAGGGAGAGGTTGAAAATGTGTGTTAGTATAGGGGTAAGGGTAGCAGAGAGAGAGGGGAGCAGCTGTGAGGGGATAGGGTCAAGGGGACAGGTAGTGAGGTGAGAGCGCAGTATAAGTGCCGAAACTTCTTCCTCAGTAACAGGGGAGAATGAACTAAGTTTCAGGTTATGAGGGTTGTGGTTGAGTGAGAGTATTTGAGGGGGGGAGAGAATGGAATTATGTTGAGAGCTGATTTCATGTCTGATGGAGTCAATTTTGTTAATGAAGTGACTGGCAAAGTCTTGAGCTGACAGAGAAGTTTTATTAGGAAGTGGGGGAGGGCGGAGGAGAGTATTGAAAGTGGAGAACAGACGTTTTGGGTTTGAAAAAAGATTAGAGATAAGAGTAGAGAAGTAGTGTTGCTTGTGGAGATTAAGGGCAGAGTAGTAGGAGTTCAAGATGAATTTGTAATGAAGAAAATCAGCTGAACTCCATGATTTTCTCCAATGCCATTCAGCAGTACGGGAACATTTGCGTAGGTACCGTGTCAGAGGAGTATGCTAGGGCTGGGGATGAGTGTGTGATTTCCGAGCAGTGGTAAGAGGGGCGAGATTGTCAAGGACGGATATAAGGGTGGAATTATAGTGGCAGATAGATTGTTCAGGGCAGGAAAAGGAGGAGAAGGATGAGAGGAGCGGTTTAAGGGAATTAGCAAGTTGTTGCTGATCTAAAGACCTAATGCTTCTGTGAAGTTTGGTGTGAGGAGTAGAAGGTGGGAGAGTTGTAGGAAGGGATAATATGTTGCAGGTAAGGAGATGGTGGTCAGAAAGAGGAAAAGGGGAGTTTGAGAAGTTTGAGAGAGTGCATCGATAGCTAAAGATCAGGTCAAGAGAGTGACCGTCTTTGTGAGTGGGAGAATCAGTCCATTGTGACAGACCGAAAGAGGAATTGAGTTGCAGAAGTTGTTTAGCAGATGAGGCAGTGGGATTGTTAAGGGGGGTGTTGAAGTCGCCAAGAATGAGGGCAGGGGTGTCTGAGAAAAGGAAATAGGGTAGCCAGGCAGCCAAGTGATCTAGAAATTGAGTTGAGGAGCCAGGGGGTCGGTATATGACTGCAACACATACAGAGAGAGGGGAGAATAAGTGAATCATGTGGGTTTCGAATGAGGGAAAAGTGAGGGAAGAGATAGGATGTATTTGTTGAAAGGTGCAACGAGAGGAAAGTAAAATACCTACACCACCTCCTTGTCTATTACCAGACCTAGGAGGGTGGCTGAAGTGGAGACCCCCATGTGACAGAGCAGCAGTGGATGCTGTGTCTAGGGGAGAGAGCCAGGTTTCTGTTAGGGCCAGAAGGTTGAGGGAGCGGGAGATGAAGAGGTCATGTATAGAAGTGAGCCTGTTGCAAACAGAGCGAGAGTTCCAGAGTGTACAAGTGAAAGGGGTAGTGGCTTTAGATGCAAGAGGAATCTGAGTAAGGTGTGCGGAGTTTTGTTTTCTGAGTCTATGGGATGGTACACAGGGATGTGCACGGTTTGTCAATGGTTGGGGACCAGGATTAGGGGAGATGTCACCAGCAGTAAGTAGAAGCAAGAGGGAGAGTGACATGAGATGAGATACAGATTTGCAGTAGTGAGACTGCTTTTGAGATGAGTTGCAGGGGAGAGAGAGAGTGTTTAGGAATAGGTAAAGTTCATGAGTACAAAAGTAAGGTGAGTTTAAGAGAGATGGGCTAATGAACAGTGCAGGTGGAGAGGGAGAAGGAGTAATTGAATAGTGTAGTTTGTTATAGAGACAAAGGGTAGCAAAAAGGAATATGAATATATTGAGCATTTTTACAGAATTGGGAACCAGTTAAAAACATAAGACACTGAATTACTGTAACAATTGCATAAGGGAACAAAAAGGTATATGAAACATAATATTACAGAAGTACTGTGTATTCTATAGGGTTAAGGGAATGGAAGGATGTACTGATCAGTGTTTGCACTTGTCATTTCAGGAGAGTGAAAGTTGTGTGGGAGACTATCTATAAATGAGGAAATGAGCTTGGGGTGGGTGGGGTGAGGGGTAGGGTGGGAGGGAAGCTGTTTTTCAGAAGGCTACCTGTAGTAAGTTAGAGGGCAATTGAAGCAGTTGAGTGAAAAAGTCTGTGTTTTTTCTCTGTGTTCTGAGAGAGAATGTGTCTGAAGGAGAGAGATATATTGGTTAATGATGGCTATCTTAGGTTTTATTTTTATTTTACAGGTAAGTTTGTATTTATTTTAACTAGGTAGTCTAGTTAGTAAATAGTTATTAACTATTTACTAACTACCTAGCTAAAATAAATATAAATTTACCTGTAAATTAAAAACCTAACCTGCCTTACAATAAAACATAACATTACAATAAAATAAAATTAATTAAATTAATTAAATACAATTATCTAAATTAAAAAAAAATAAACACTAAATTACACAAAATAAAAAACAAAATTATCAAAAATAAAAACAAATTATTCCTAATCTAATAGCCCTATCAAAATAAGTCCCCTCCCCCAAATAAAAAACCCTAGCCTACACTAAACTACCAATGGCCCTTAAAAGGGCCTTTTGCGGGGCATTGCCCCAAAGAAATCAGCTCTTTTACCTGTAAAAAAAAAAGACAAACAACCCCACAACAGTAAAACCCACCACCCACACAACCAACCCCCCCCAAATAAAAACCTATCTAAATAAACCTAAGCTAAACATTGTCCTGAAAAGGGCATTTGGATGGGCATTGCCCTTAAAAGGGCATTTAGCTCTTTTACATTGCCCAAAACCCTAATCTAAAAATAAAACCCTCAATAAACCCTTAAAAAAACCTAACACTAACCCCCGACGATCCACTTACAATTTTCGAAGACCGGACATCCATCCTCATCTAGGAGGTAGAAGTCTTCATCTAAGCGGGCAGAAGTCCTCATCAAAGCCAGCAGAAGTCTTCATCCAAGCGGGCAGAAGTCTTCATCCAGACGGCATCTTCTATCTTCATCCATCCGTCACGGAGCGGGTCCATCTTCAAGACATCCGGCACGGAACATCCTCTTCTTACGAAATCCACTGTAGAATGAAGTTTCCCTTTAAGTGACGTAATCCAATATGGCGTCCCTTACATTCCGATTGGCTGATATAATTATATCAGCCAATAGGAATTAAAGGGGAGAAAACCCTTTCATCCTATTGGCTGATTCAATCAATATATTATTATTATTATTATTATACTTTATTTATGAAGCACCAACTTATTCCGCAGCACTGTCCATGGATACAATTCATTTAAATAAAGCAATACAAGACTTGTATGAGACAGGACAAAATTTACAAACACATACAGGTGGGATTGAGGGCCCTATTCCTGTGGGAATTTACAATCTAGAAGGGTAGGAGGTTGAGAAACAGGAGGTGAGGACTGCAAGATTGGGAAAGATGTTAATACAGAGTTAGATGAGGGAAATGTTAGGTAAGTGAAATTAATTTATTATTGAGTTGGGTGGTAGGCTTCCCTGAACAGAAGAGTCTTCAGGGAACATTTAAAGGAAGACAGATTAGGGCAAAGCCTGACAGCACGAGGGAGAGTGTTCCAGAGGGTAGGTGCTGCACGACAGAAGTCCTGCAGTCTAGCATGAGAGGAGGTGATAGTTGCGGATGCAAGGAGCAGGTCATTGTTGGATCTTAGTGGACGGGGTGGAGTATACTTGTGTATTAGAGAGGATAGGTAGAGGGGAGCGGTGTTGGTGAGAGCTTTGTATGTAAGGGTGAGAATTTTAAATTTAATTCTGCTGTGAATGGGGAGCCAATGAAGGGACTCGCAGAGAGGTGCAGCGGATACAGATCGACGGGAAAGGTGGATCAGCCTGGCAGAGGCATTTAGGATGGATTGAAGGGGGGAGAGGCGGGAAAGAGGAAGGCCAGTGAGTAGGTTATTGCAGTAGTCAAGTCGGGAGATAACAAGGGAGTGGATTATTTGCTTTGTGGTGTCAGCGCTCAGAAAAGGGCGAATTTTGGAAATATTGCGTAGATGATTGCGTCAGGATGTAGAAAGCGATTGGATATGGGGGACAAAGGATAGATTTGTGTCAAGTGTGACTCTGAGGCAGCAGACTTGGGGCGATGGGGAAATGGTGATGCCGTCAACAGGGATAGAGAAGTCAGAAGTCGGTGTAGAGCTTGAGGGGGGGATAAGATGGAGCTCCGTCTTGGACATGTTAATCTTTAGGTGGTGAGAGGCCATCCAGGAAGAAATACCAGATAAGCAGTCGCTGACATGAGAAAGGACAGAGGGAGAGAGAGCAGGGGTGGAGAGGTAGATCTGGGTGTTATCAGCATAGAGGTGATATTTGAAGCCATAACTGTTGATAAGTTTACCCAGCGAAGAAGTATAGATGGTGAAGAGTAGGGGACCCAGAACAGATCCTTGAGGTACTCCAACAGACAGAGGCATAGGAGAGGAGGAGTCGCTGGCAAATGACACAGAAAAAAACCTGTGAGAAATATAGGAGTGAATCCAGGAAAGAGCAGTGTCACAGAGGCCAAAAGAGCTAAGGGTCTGTAGGAGGAGGGGGTGGTCAACTGTGTCGAAGGCAGCTGAGAGGTCGAGTAAGATGAGTATAGTGTAGTGGTCAATATTTTTTGCAGAGTGAAGATCATTTGTAACCTTGGTAAGGGCAGTCTCAGTTGAGTGTTTTGGGCGTAATCCGGATTGCAGTAGGTCAAGCAAGGAGTTGGTGGACAGGAAGTGGGTTAGGCGATTGTAAACTAGTTTTTCAAGCAGTTTTGATGTTAGTGGAAGCAGTGATATGGGGAGGTAGCTTTCAGGAGAATTAGGGTCGAGGGAGGTTTTTTTGAGTATGGGAGTGACTTTTGCATGTTTGAAAGAAGATGGGAATGAGCCGGTAGAGAGAGATAGGTTGAAGATGTGGGTAAGAGCAGGAGTGAGGGTGGAAGATAGGGAGGGTATTAGATGGGAAGGGATAGGTTTGAGTGGGCAGGTAGTGAGGCGTGAGGAAGTGTCATGATCCGGTGTGCATGCGCTCAGGACACAGACCCTCGGGGCAGTGGTAGGGATTTGAAGACACACGACCCCTGACCCGGGGAAGAGTATCCTGGACATGGATAGATGATATTCTCTGATTCATAGTTGCAAGAAGTTATTGTAGAGTTCATAGAGAGTGCAACATATGTATACTATATATTCTGGCTTCACTCTGACTATAGTTAGTTAATAGGAGTAGCTGCAGGATTCAATGAGAGGAAAATATAGCAATGTAGGATGTTCAGGCTTTAGAGTAAACTGGTAGAAGATTGACTCATAGATGCAGACTAAGGTTTGTTGCAGGTTCACAGTACATAGTATTATATAGAGCTGTATGTCAGAATTAAGCAGAGCAGCATAGGTGATAGACAAGTTGCAAGTTAAAGGCATTAATTACTGTTTGTGCATATTATGGAGAATCACATGGAAGCTTTTAACTGAACACATAGATGCAGAGTTCTGAATATATTAACACATTTGCAGTAGGTTATTTCAGCTATGACAACTTAAAGCAGAGAAATAGTTATAAAGTTCTGAGTAAGATGCTGTTGTTGTAATTAGAGAGTGATGATAAACAAAAGCATACTTGTGATTATAATAAAGTTCAGAGTTTGTTAAGTAGCAGTGTCCAGGATACAGAATGGAATTATTTGGATACTTGTGATTTGATGATTTTAAGCATAGGTAAAAGGAAAGGCTGTAGCTTGAATACGTTGGTAGAATTCATGCAGGAAACAGTCACATAACTCTGTTGTTCAGGATCACAACTTCAAAGTTAATGCAAAGCACATTAGGCCTGAGAAGACTTAAAAAGAGGCTGAGGGAATTTAAGTGCATGAATGATTAATTAGGCAGGCAAGCTGAATGCAAATACTGCCCAAACCAGCATGATTTGTCAGAAGCAGGGAAGGCAGTCTTAAAGGGACAGTGATATCAGGCTGAGATATGTTACAGGAAGATAGTAAGGAAGAAACTTCATTCTCAGTGGCTGGATGGAAGATAGAGAGGGTGGCAGAGGGAGTAATTGGGCCTGTTGTTGGAATATTGCAGGTTGGTATTGGGATGTTGCTTCGGATAGTACGTGTTTTGCTTAAAAAGTAGTCTGCCAGGGCTTGAGCACTAAAGACAGACGGAGGTGGTGGAGCAGGTGGGTATATGAGAGAGTTAAAGGTGGAAAAGAGTCGTTTAGGGTTTGAGGAAAGAGTAGATATGAGAGAAGAGAAGTAGGTTTGCTTGGCTAAGTGAAGGGCAGAAGTGTATGAACGAAGAATTAACTTATAGTGTATGAAATCAGGTTCAGAGTGAGTTTTCCTCCAGACACGCTCAGCAGTACGAGAGCATTTTTGCAAATAGCGTGTTTGCTGAGCATGCCAGGGCTGTAGCTGACTGTGTGGTGTTTTGCGCAGCTGGGGAGGGGCAAGGGTGTCTAGTGCAGAGGTGAGAGTTTTGTTATAGTGGGCTGAAGCAAGATCAGGGCAGGTTATAGTGGAAGTGTAAGGGAGGAGATTTTGAATGACTTTTGAAAATTGGAGCGGGTCCACAGCATGTGTATTTCTATAGGTACGGGGGCGGAATGGAGAAGTGGGTTAAGCTTTTGCATTAATATTATAGGTGACCAGGTGATGGTCTGAAATGGAAAAATGGCGACAGGTGGTGTCAAATATAGAGCAGAGTTAGGAAAATACCAGGTCAATGGAGTGTCCATCACGGTGAGTCGGTAGTAGGGTGGATTAAGAGAGACCGAAGGAGGATGTGAGTGAAAGAAGTTTAGAGGCAGCAGGGGCAGATGGGTTGTCAATGGGAATGTTGAAGTCCCCAAGAATTAGGGTTGGTATATTTGAAGAGAGAAAGTGAGGAAGCCAGACGGCAAAGTTGTCAAAGAATTGAGAGGTTGGTTTAGGAGGGCGATAGATGACTGCCACTTTGAGGGAGAGAGGGGAGAACAGGGGAATACAGTAGACTTCAAAGGAGGAGAAGGAGAGGGATGGGATTGGAGGTAGGTATTGATAAGTGCAGGAGGGGGAGAGCAGGATGCCAACACCGCTGCCACGTTTCTCACCTGGCCTAGGGGTATGGCTAAAGTGAAGGCCATCATGTGTGAGAGCAGCAATGGAAACAGTGTCAGAAGGAGATAACCAGGTTTCTGTAATTGCTAAAAGGGTGAAAGCATTTGATATAAACAGGTCATGAATTGCTGTAAGTTTGTTGCAGACAGAGCGAGAGTTACATAGTGCACAGGGGAAAGGAGTGTGTGTGTGTGGGATGCATTGGATGGAAATGAGGTTATGTGTGTTGCTTTTATTAAAGTTTCTATAAGGAGTGCGTGATTGGGTAATGGTGGGAATGAGGGTGCACCCAGGATTTGGAGAGATGTCGCCTGATGCTAATAGCATCAAGATGGAAAGTAAGAGTAGGTGAGATTTATAGCAGTGGGGGTATTTCTGGGAGGTGGTGCAGTTTTTTTATATAGATTTTAAAATAGAAATTAGTTCATGAGAGCTAAGGTAATGTTGGGAATGAGGGTGCGCCCAGGATTTGGAGAGATGTCGCCTGATGCTAATAGCATCAAGATGGAAAGTAAGAGTAGGTGAGAATGAGATTTATAGCAGTGGGGGTATTTCTGGGAGGTGGTGCAGTTTGTTGATATAGATTTTAAAATAGAAATTAGTTCATGAGAGCTAAGGTATGGAGAAGAAAGGAGAGAGAGGCCTATATAAACTGCTTGTGGAGAAGGGTAAGGTATGAGCATGTGAGCATGCTTGTGGAATAGACATGAGACTGTTAAAAGGAAAAGCAGTCCTGAAAACATAGCAGAATGTTAAGTGCAAAATATTTTTTTGAATGAAAATATTTAGCTTGCCTCAAATCTTCCTCAAAGCTTGTTAAATTCTTGTCTAATTCTCAGCCTTGCCACTTAAAGATGGTCACTTAGACCGATGGGAGCTTAGAGAGATGGAATACTCTGCAAACGCTCTCCCCTAACTGGTCTTAGATTTATAAGGCTACAGCAGACAGCTGAGTTTAATTGATTGGAGACAGGGAGATAAATTATACCCAGGTGAGAAGACTAATGGCTAGATTTAGAGTTTGGCGTTAGCCGTCAAAAGCAGCGTTAAGGGGTCCTAACGCTGCTTTTTACCGCCCGCTGGTATTTAGAGTCAGACAGGAAAGGGTCTAACGCTCACTTCCCTACCGCGATTCCAGGCTACCGCAGATCCTCTTACGCCAATTGCGTATCCTATCTTTTCAATGGGATCTGCCTAACGCCGGTATTTGGAGTCTTGGGAGAAGTGAGCGGTAGACCCTCTACCGACAAGACTCCTACCGACAAAAAAAGTCAGTAGTTAAGAGCTTTATGGGCTAACGCGTGAATATAAAGCTCTTAACTACTGTGGTCTAAAGTACACTAACACCTATAAACTACCTATGTACCCCTAAACCGAGGTCCCCCCACATCGCCGCCACTATAATAACATTTTTTAACCCCTAATCTGCCGACCGGACACCGCCGCCACCTACATTATAGCTATAAACCCCTAATCTGCTGCCCCTAACATCGCCGACCCCTATATTATATTTATTAACCCCTAATCTGCCCCCCCAACGTCGCCGCTACCTTACCTACACTTATTAACCCCTAATCTGCTGACTGGACCTCGCCGCCACTATAATAAATGTATTAACCACTAAACTGCAGCACTCCCGCCTCGCAAACACTAGAATAAATAGTATTAACCCCTAATCTGCCCTCCCTAACATCGCCGCCACCTACCTACAATTATTAACCCCTAATCTCCCGCCCGCAATGTCACCGCTACTATAATACATTTATTAACCCCTAAACCTAAGTCTAACCCTAACCCTAATACCCCCCTAACTTAAATATAATTTAAATGAAACGAAATAATATTCCTAAAATTAACTAAATAATCCTATTTAAAACTAAATACTTACCTATAAAATAAACCCTAATATAGCTACAATATAACTAATAATTACATTGTAGCTATTTTAGGATTTATATTTATTTTACAGGCAACTTTGTATTTATTTTAACTAGGTACAATAGCTATTAAATAGTTAATAACTATTTAAAAGCTACCTAGTTAAAATAAGTACAAAATTACCTGTAAAATAAATCCTAACCTAAGTTACAATTAAACCTAACACTACACTATCATTAAATAAATTAAATAAGTTACCTACAATTAGCTAAACTAAAATACAATAAATTAAACTATTCTATAATACAACCCCCCCCACTAAATTACAAAAAATAAAAAAGAATTACAAGAAGTTTAAACTAATTACACCTAATCTAAGCCCCCTAATAAAATAAAAAAGCCCCCCAAAATAAAAAATTCCCTACCCTATTCTAAACTACCAAAGTAATCAGCTCTTTTACCAGCCCTTAAAAGGGCTTTTTGCGGGGCATTGCCAAAAAGTAATTAGTTCTTTTACCTGAAAATAAAAATACAATACCCCCCAACATTACAACCCACCACCCACATACCCCTTCTCTAACCCACCCCAACCCCCATTAAAAAAACCTATCGCTAACCCCCTGAAGATCTCCCTACCTTGAGTCGTCTTCACCCAGCCGAGCCGAACTCTTCATCCAAGGTGCACAGAGGAGATCCTTCATCCGGTAGAAGTGCCGCTTGGATGAAGACTTCTAGCAGATCAAGGACCTCCTCTGCGCACCTTGGATGAAGATTTTGGCTCGGCTGGGTGAAGACGACTCAAGGTTGTCAGGGTGCCAGTAATCAGACTGAGACGAGAAGTGCAAAAATAATCACACCTTTATTAATAGCAAAAAATAATAAAAAGTCCACAAGTCAAATAACAAGCCAGGAATCAAAACCAGAACTGGTAGTCAGACGAGCCGAGTCAGGAGCCAAAGCAAATAGTCAGACGAGCCGGAATCAGGAACAAGGAAAACAGCAGAGTCGGGAACAAGCCAGGGATCAAGAACCAGGAAGGACGTCAGGCAGCCAGATAATACACAGGAAGTCTCACAAACAGGTCTCAGACAATGCAAAGGCAAAACATACTGAACAGAGGCCCTTTAAATAATAAGTGATAACATCACAATTCTGAGACTGCATCCTGTCTCACATGGATGATGCACAGCAGTTTAGCCATAAAAGGAAGTGCAGGAATAGAGCAGCATCCCCCACAATGCACCATAGTCAGGAAGAGAGGTGAGTAAAATGGCTGCCAGCAGCACATGGCAAACACAACAGGGAAAAACCCTGACAGTACCCTCCCCTCAACGACCCCTCCCCTGCGGGAGGACAAAAGGCTTATTGGGGAAACGGGCATGGAAGGCACGGAGGAGGGCAGGAGCATGAACATCAGAGGAGGGAACCCAAGAACGCTCCTCCGGACCGTAACCTCTCCAGTGAACCAAATACTGTACACGGCCCCTGGACATATGAGAGTCAATAATGCTGCTGACCTCATACTCCTCATGGTTGTCAACAAAGATAGGATGGGGACGAGGCAATACAGTGGTAAACCGATCACAAACCAATGGTTTCAAGAGGGAGACATGAAAAACATTGGAGATGCGCATAGCAGGAGGAAGGTCAAGAGCGTAGGCCAAAGGATTAACCCGTCTGAGTATTCGAAAAGGACCAACATAATGGGGAGCCAATTTATTGGAAGGCACACAAAGGTTCAAGTTGCAGGACAGCCAAACTCTCTCACCAACCTGGTAGGAAGGTGCGGGCAGACGCCTACGATCAGCCTGGAACTTTTGGCGCTGCATAGAACGATGAAGGCAATCCTGAATCTGCACCCACGTGGAACGGAGTTGCCGGAGATGCTCCTCCAAAGCCGGAATACCCTGAGACATGAATGAATCAGGCAACAAGGATGGTTGAAACCCATAATTTGCCATGAACGGGGATATCTTGGAGGAAGCATTAATAGCACTATTATGAGCAAACTCTGCCCAAGGTAGCAGTTCAGACCAATTATTGTGGTGATCTGAGACATAGCAACGGAGGAACTGTTCCAGAGCTTGATTAGACCGTTCCACAGCCCCATTGGATTGAGGGTGATATGCCGAGGAGAAGGAGAGCTGGATCCCCATTTGAGTACAAAAGGAACGCCAAAATCTGGAGACAAACTGGCTACCCCGGTCCGACACTATCTCCTTGGGTAACCCATGTAAACGGAACCTCCCGGGCAAAAATTGAAGTAAGCTCCTGAGCGGTAGGCAGCTTAATCAAGGGATTGCAATGTGACATTTTAGAAAAACGGTCAACCACCATAAGGATAACAGTATTGCCATTGGAAACAGGGAGCTCGACAATGAAGTCCATGGAAAGATGTGTCCAAGGACGCTCACCATTAGCAATAGGTTGAAGAAGACCCACAGGAAGACGTTGAGGAGTCTTATTCTGTGCACAAACTGAGCAGGAGGCAACATACGCAGCAACATCAGAACGAAGACCTGGCCACCAGAATTGTCGAGTGACAGACCAAATCATTTGGTTCTTGCCTGGGTGACCTGCGGCTTTAGGATAGTCGTAAGTGTGCAAAAGTTTAGTTCGAAGATTCTCAGGAACAAAACACTTACAACTAGGTTTCTCAGGAGGTGCATTGGTTTGTGCAGCCAGGATCTCCTCCCCCAAGGGGAAGTCAAATTAGTACGTATGGTAGCCAAAATATGGTCAGGAGGTATAACAGGAGTAGGTACAGACTCCTCCTTGGACAGAGGCGAAGATTGTAGAGAGAGGGCATCAGCCCTAACATTCTTACTACCAGGCAGGTAGGAGACCACATAATTAAACCGAGACAAAAATAGCGCCCATCTGGCCTGTCGGGGTGACAAACGTTTTGCTTCAGATAGATAAGTTAAATTCTTGTGATCAGTAAGAATGAGCACTGGCACACTAGTACCCTCGAGAAGATGCCTCCATTCCTTAAGTGCCAAAATTATGGCCAGTAATTCCCTGTCGCCAATTTCATAATTGCACTCCGCTGGAGACAATTTCTTAGAGAAGAAACCAACACGGATGCAAGGAACCCGTCAGGCGTAGGACATTGAGACAAGAGGGCACCTACTCCAGTCTCAGACGCATCAACCTCAAGAACGAAAGGCAGGACAGGGTTAGGATGAGCCAGAACTGGAGCGGCAGCAAAGGCAGTCTTAAGACTATCAAAGGCCTTAATGGCAGTAGGTGACCAATGGAGTGGATCATTCTCTTTACGGGTCATGTCTGTGATAGGTTTGACCAAGGAAGAAAAGTTTTTAATAAACTTTCTATAGTAATTGGCGAACCCCAAAAAACGTTGAATAGACCGAAGACCAACTGGGCGAGGCCACTGCAGAACTGCAGATAACTTGTCAGGATCCATGGAGAACCCTGCAACGGAGATAACATAACCTAGGAAGGTTACTTGAGTCTGATGGAACTCACATTTCTCGAGTTTACAAAACAGGCCGTTCTCACGTAGTCTCTGAAGAACCCGTGTAACATCAGAACGATGAGCCTCAAGTGTGGGTGAGTGTATGAGGATGTCATCTAAGTACACCACAACACACTGTTGCAACATATCTCGTAGGACATCATTAATAAATTCCTGAAAAACAGCAGGAGCATTACATAGGTCAAAGGGCATTACAAGATACTCATAATGCCCACTCCTGGTGTTAAATGCTGTTTTCTATTCGTGGCCCTTCTTAATCCTAACGAGATTGTACGCTCCTCTCAAATCAAGTTTAGTAAAGACCGTAGCTCCCTTGAGGCGGTCAAAGAGTTCCGTAATAAGCGGAATAGGGTAAGCATTCTTAATGGTAAAACAATTAAGACCCCTATAATCGATATATGGTCTTAACTCGCCACCTTTTTTCTTCACAAAGAAGAAGCCAGCCCCTGCAGGAAAGCAGGATTTGCAGATAATCCCCCGCGACAAAGCATCGGCAACATACTCCTTCATAGCACAATTCTCTGCAACAGACAGAGGGTACACCCGGCCCCGAGGAGGAATGGCTCCGGGTTGCAGGTCTATGGCACAATCGTAGGACCGGTGAGGAGGCAACGTACTGGCACGCACCTTGTCAAACACGTCTAGGAACTCTCAGTACTCCTCTGGCAATTGAGAAACTGAAGAAGTGCACAAGACTTTAACTGGTTTCCGAAGACAAGAGGAAATACATTGCGGGGACCACGACAACATTTCGGACCTGCGCCAGTCGAGACTGGGATTGTGCTTTTGGAGCCAGGGATAACCCAGAACAACCGGAAAATGCAGAGTTTATCACCTGGAACTGGAGGGTTTCAAAATGGAGAGCCCCAACAGCCATGGACAACGGAGCAGTTTTGTGAGTAACGAGTGCGGGCTGAAGGGGCCTACCATCAATGGCCTCAATAGCAAGCAGAACGGACCGAGGCAAAACAGGAATGGAGTGCTTTGATACAAAAGCACTGTCAATGAAATAGCCCGCAGCACCGTAGTCAACAAGAGCCTGGGTGACTATGGAGGAGTCCACCCAGGAAAGGACAACCATGACCAAAGGTTTCTCCTTAAGTGGTTCCGGGGACGAGGATAAACCACCCAAGGTCTGCCCCCGACAGGACCTTAGGTGTGAGCGTTTCCCGGCCGTGTAGGACAAGACTTCAAAAGGTGGCCCTGTAACCCACAATAGAGGCAGAGCCCCTCCCTCTTCCTAAAGGCCCTCTCCACTGCAGAGAGAGGCATGTGAATCCCAGCTGCATCGGCTCAGCAGTACCTGGTGACTCGGGACTAGGAGGCATGGGAGGAGAGGGAGGTATGGGTGGGAACGAACACGTAGGAGACAATGGAACAGGAGGCTTCCGCAAGCACTCCTTGAAAGAGGGCCTCTCTCTGAGTCTGATGTCAATTAGGATCAAAAAAGACACCAATGCCTCGAGATCCTGTGGTTAATCTCTGGCAGCAACTTCATCTTTAATCGCATCAGAGAGCCCATGAAAGAAGGCGGCAACAAGGGATTCATTGTTCCAACCTACTTCTGCGGCAAGCATACGGAACTCAATAGCATACTGAGCAACAGATCTTGTACCTTGCTGAATGGACATGAGTTGTTTATCAGCAGAGGAGGAGCGAGCCGGAACATCAAATACCCTTCGAAAGGAGGCCACAAATTCAGGGTAATTTGGGATTAGCCCAGGCAAGAGCTGTGTTAGAGTGTAACGAGATGAGAAATCCCACCTTAGCTCTGTCAGAGGGAAATGCCTGAGATAACATCTCAAAGTAAATGCCCACCTGGTTCAAAAACCCTCTGCACTGAATAGGATCGCCTCCATATCGCTGAGGTAGAGGTGCAGAACCGGACATGCTCCTGGTTTGCATAGGTGCAGCAGCGGAAACAGGAGCAGCCATAACTTGCGGGACACTTTGGTCCAAATGTGCAGTGCGAGTCAGCAGGGTTTGCAGGCCTAGTGCAAATTGATCCAAGCGGTGATCCTGTACATCCATCCTGGAAATGATGGCAGGTAAAGGTGGATTATTAGCACTATCAGGATTCATGGCCTTTGCGTAATGTCAGGGTGCCAGGAATCAGACTGAGACGAGAAGTGCAAAAATAATCACACCTTTAATAATAGCAAAAAATAATAAAAAGTCCACAAGTCAAATAACAAGCCAGGAATCAAAACCAGAACTGGTAGTCAGACGAGCCGAGTCAGGAGCCAAAGCGAATAGTCAGACGAGCCGGAATCAGGAACAGGGAAAACAGCAGAGTCGGGAACAAGCCAGGGATCAGGAACCAGGAAGGACGTCAGGCAGCCAGGTAATACACAGGAACTCTCACAAACAGGTCTGAGACAATGCAAAGGCAAAGCATACTGAACAGAGGCCCTTTAAATAATAAGTGATGATATCACAATTCTGAGACTGCATCCTGTCTCACATGGATGAATGACACCAGTCTGGCCATAAAAGGAAGTGCAGGAAGTGAGCAGCATCCCCCACAATGCACCAAGTCAGGAAGAGAGGTGAGTAAAATGGCTGCCAAACACAACAGGGAAAAAACCCTGACAAAGGTAGGGAGATCTTCAGGGGGTTAGCGATAGGTTTTTTTAAGGGGGGTTTGGGTGGGTTAGAGTAGGGGTATGTGGTTGGTGGGTTGTAATGTTGGGGGAGGTATTGTATTTTCATTTTCAGGTAAAAAGCTGATTACTTTGGGGCAATGCCCCGCAAAAGGCCCTTTTAAGGGCTGGTAAAGAGCTGATTACTTTGGTAGTTTAGAATAGGGTAGGGAATTTTTTATTTTGGGGGGATTTTTATTTTATTAGGGGGCTTAGATTAGGTGTAATTAGTTTAAACTTCTTGTAATTCTTTTTTATTTTTTGTAATTTAGTGTTTGTTTGTTTTTTGTATTATAGAATAGTTTATTTTATTGTATTTTAATTTAGCTAATTGTAGTTAATTTATTTAATTTATTTAATGATAGTGTAGTGTTAGGTTTAATTGTAACTTAGGTTAGGATTTATTTTACAGGTAATTTTGTACTTATTTTAACTAGGTAGCTATTAAATAGTATTGTACCTAGTTAAAATAAATACAAAGTTGCCTGTAAAATAAATATAAATCCTAAAATAGCTACAATGTAATTATTAGTTATATTGTAGCTATATTAGGGTTTATTTTATAGGTAAGTATTTAGTTTTAAATAGGATTAATTTAGTTAAATTTAGGAATATTATTTTGTTTCATTTAAATTATATTTAAGTTAGGGGGGTGTTAGGGTTAGGGTTAGACTTAGGTTTAGGGGTTAATAAATTTATTATAATAGCGGCGACATTGCGGGCGGGAGATTAGGGGTTAATAATTGTAGGTAGGTGGCGGCGATGTTAGGGAGGGCAGATTAGGGGTTAATACTATTTATTATAGTGTTTGCGAGGCGGGAGTGCGGCGGTTTAGGGGTTAATATGTTTATTATAGTGGCGGCAAGGTCCTGTCAGCAGATTAGGGGTTAATAAGTGTAGGTAAGGTAGCGGCGACGTTGGGGGGGCAGATTAGGGGTTAATAAATATAATATAGTGGTCGGCAGTGTTAGGGGCAGCAGATTAGGGGTTCATAGGGATAATATGGGTTGCGGCAGTGTCCGGAGCGGCAGATTAGGGGTTAATAATATAATGCAGGTGTCAGTGATAGCGGGGGCGTCAGATTAGGGGTTAATAAGTGTAAGGTTAGGGGTGTTTAGTCTCGGGGTTCATGTTAGGGTGTTAGGTGCAGACTTATAGAGTGTTTCTCCATAGGAAACAATGGGGCTGCGTTAGGAGCTGAACGCTGCTTTTTTGCAGGTGTTAGGTTTTTTTTCAGCCCAAAATGCCCCATTGTTTCCTATGGGGATATTGTGCACGAGCACGTTTTTCCAGCTTACCGTTACCGTAAGCAACGCTGGTATTGAGGGTTGAATTAGGCTCAACGCACCCTTTTTTGAGCCTAACGCAGCCCCTCAGACAACTCTAAATACCAGCGTTGTTGGAAGGGTGCGTTGGGGAAAAAAGCAGCGTTAGCTACGCGGGTCTTTACCGACAAAACTCTAAATCTAGGCGTTAGAATTGCTACAAGATCAGAGGGATAGGTTCAAGAAAGGAAATTGGGTGGGATTAATTAATTCATCAAGCAAAGTTTGATAATAGAGAGATGCACATGCTGGGGACAGGAAAGAGCAGATTAATGGAGTAGACAGTTGGTTCACAAGAGTTAAAACAGTGTAATAAATCCAGCAAAGACAGAAGGTTTTAAAGGGACATACCAGGAGTTAAAAACAGTGTAATAAATCCAGCAAAGACAGAGGGTTTTAAAAGGACATACCAGGAGTTAAAAACAGTGTAATAAATCCAGCAAAGACAGAGGGTTTTAAAGGGACATACCTGAAAGTAAATGAGAAATAGGGTTAGATTTAGGAGATGTTAGGCTTAAATGAGTAGCAATCTGTGCAGTTGTCTAATTCTCACCCTTGCCACTTAAAGACGGTCACTTACGGCTAGATTTGGAGTTTGGCGGTAGATGGGTTGTTAACGCTACGCGTGGTTTATGTCTAACGCACGGCATTGTTTGACTCCGGTATTTAGAGTTAGAAAAGGACCATCTAACGATGCTCCTAACGCGTGTATGTCACACGCGGAATCCAGCCCGCGTTAGACAGTCTCCCATAGAGATCAATGGAAAAGCAAAAAATAGCTTTTTTCACCTAACACTCGATCTCGCGAGAAATACGCACGGCTCGGTCATATGACGCAAACCACATCATGCACAACAAGAACATGCCGCAAATGTCACAACAACAATCAATCAACAAAGCACACAAGCGTTACACATTCACAAACGGGGGGATTTGCAATAAAATTTTATACGGGTTATACGCATATACTTTAAGATGCGGAAATTCGCTAAATAACAACAAGGAATAAAATATATATACATACACTAGAAAAATAATCGCATTCAATATCACTATATATTAGGACAAGCATACATATACAACACTTCACTAGTAAAACACCATCGCAAATTCACATTTAAAAAGAATACCATTGGACAATGTTACAGAAAACGACCACTATGACATCATCGCATTCTACACATTCCACAAATACTAACTCAAAATGAGCATGCGCACATTCACACACCTAATACACATTGCACAAATACGAATTGATAATAATGCACACCTGAACACAATTTACAACGCAAATAGGTACATCATTAAACATTTACACAGGGTATATAAGCAACACACAAGCAGGGCTTCTTTGACTGTGTTGCTGGTGGGTCTTTGGAGATTGGAGGTTTAAGATTAGAGAGTTGCTGCATTATTGTGAGTGAGTTAGTGTTAGTGTGAGAGAGTCAGTTGCTAGTGTTATCGTGAGTGAGTGAGTGGGAGTTAGTGGGAGTGGGAGAGAGTCAGTTAGTGGGAGTTAGTGAGAGTTAGTGGCAGTGTGATAGAGTCAGTTAGTGGGAGTTAGTGCGAGTTAGTGGTAGTGTGAGTTAGTGAGAATTAGTAGTAGTGTGAGTTAGTGAGAATTAGTAGTAGTGTGAGTTAGCGAGCGAGTGATTTTTCTGTACACTTAACACATTTACACGCAAACACATTCAATACATACATACACTTAGCAATAACACTACATACACTCCATACCCCATACCCCCTCATACTACACTCCATACCCCATTCCCTGTACTCCCATTCCCTGTAATCCCATTTACTCTTATCCCATACCCCATACCCATCCCATACCCATCCCCTAGTTACATTTAGTTTACATATCCTCCTTTTAGTCTTATTCTTCTTTTGGTTTATTTAAATACTCCTTACCCTCTTTGGTTTTTTACATCCCTCTCACACTTTAAGCACTTTTTTTGTCTTTTTAGTTCTTTATTTTGACCCCCTTTCATTTCATCACACTCACTTTTGGTTTGATTATTTGGGGTTTAGATTAGGGAACAGATGGAGGCTAGGCAGGGGAGAGGTAGAGGGGGGGGGGAGAGGTAGAGGGGGGAGGAGAGGGAGGGGGAGAGGAACAGGGCAGGAAGGGGGGCAGGAAGGAGGGCAGGAAGCGGGGGTGGAAGCGGTGGGTGGACCCAGCCACTTGGTTCAAGATGAACAAGTGGCTGGGCCCAGTGGCGGACAGAGTAGGGCTTCACAGTCCGGGAAACAGAGGGCATCGTCACAGGGGAAGGCCAAGGTGACTAGGGAGGCGAGGTTTTCGATGGAGGAAAAGGAGGCCCTTGTAGAAGCCTATATGGCCAGGTATAGGAGGCTGCAGCACCAGAAGACCACCCCGACTGACAAGAGGAAGCTCTGGCAGGAGATAAGGAATGCAGTCAATGCAGTGGGTGGCCGGAACAGAGATATGGACTCTATAAAACATCGATACCGGGACTGCAAGATGGATCTCAAGAAAAAGTTAAGCCTGGAAGCCCGACATGCCGCAGGAACCGGTGGCGGCCCTGCACTTGAAATCGAGTACTGCCGATGGGAGGAAATGTTGCGTCCCAGCATCTCCGAGGTGGATATATTCGGTATCGGAGGAATTGATACCGGGAACCTGCAATTCTCATCTGACGGTAAGCTCATTTAAGAATAAACTAACATACAAATGTATTTCAAGGGACACTATACGCAAACATTTACTTTCATGATTAAGGTAGCGAATACAATTTGACAAAACATTCAAATGTACTTATATTAACTAATTTGAATCATTCTTGAGATATATTTTAATGAAGAAATAGCTATGCACACGGTGAAACAATCACAGGAGGCAGCTATATTCAGCTAACAATCAGCAGCTTCAAAGCATATCTAGATATGCTTTTCAGCAAAGAATATCCAGAGAATGAAGCGAATTAGATAAGAAAAGGACATTAGAAAGTTGATTATAATTGTATGCTTCGAAATCATGAAAGATAAAACATTGGGTATAATGTCCATTTAAGGATCAGATTCATGCTATTATGCTGTTTACACGCATTCACAATTACTTTGCGGTTACATCAGTATCTAGGCTATAGGTTAGGTGTGCATTTAAACAGACTGTAAACAAACGATAAAACATTCAGATTTAGCAGATATCACAAACGGTTTAGAAAATGCAGAAATCGTATTGATTGTTAGATTTCAAAGTGGATTAATGAATCTGCTTTTGTAATTGTATTGTAAGCTAAGTCATTTAAACCTTTATTTGGAAATATGCTAATATATACATTTTCCCCCCCCCCCCCAAATATACAGAGTCTGGGGAGGAGGCAGCACAGCAAATACCAGCTCCTCCTTTACCCGGGGATGAGAATGGTGGGGATGAATATCCACCTCGGAGGGAAGAGGCCCCCCGTGACGAAGAGGCCCCCCGTGACGAAGAGGCCCCCCGTGACGAAGAGCGCATGGAAGCTGATGAAGAGGCCCCGGAAGCAGAGGAGGAGCCAGTGGAACCAGAGGACCCTCAAAGACCTGCACCCCGCCATGCACGGGCACTCCGCCGTGCACGGGTACACCGCCGTGCACAACAAGAGGAAATAGCGGAGGTGCAGGTTCTACTAGACTACATAGACCAGATGCGTAACTCCCGGATACAAAATATGGAAGGCAGAACTAGAATTCTTGAAGGACAAAGCAAAATAATTGAAGGACAAAGCAAAATAATTGAAGGACAAAGCAAAATAATTGAAGGACAAAACCAAATTATTGAAGGAGAAAACCAAATAATAAACATACTTAATAGAATAGAACAAGGGCAAAACACAATCATTAATCTACACCAAGAGATGTTTAATTTTTTCCGGGAGGCGCATGCTGGTCTGCCTGCTGCTGGTCTGCCTGCTGCTGGGCCATCTTCTCCTCCTGGGCCATCTTCTCCTCCTGGGCCATCTTCTCCTCCTGGGCCATCTTCTCCTCCTGGGCCATCTTCTCCTGCTCGGCCATCTTCTCCTGCTCGGCCATCTTCTCCTCCTCGGCCATCTTCTCCTCCTCGGCCATCTTCTCCTGCTCAGCCATCTTCTCCTCCTCAGCCATCTTCTCCTCCTCACCTTGGTCGTCCCAGTACTCTTCCTTCCACTCTTCCCACAACATCTTCAAGGAGAACTCGTCAGAGTCGGCAGTTGCCCCTCCCAGAGCCTCAGCCCCGTGGGAAGAGGGGAAGGAAGAGGAAGTAAGTATTTGTTTTCATGTTTAATGTTTGTTTTATTTAATGTGTAATAGATAGGTATGTAATGATGTGGTTTTCATACACTTGTGGACCACACTCTGTATATAATCGACTTCTATGGGACCGGGTCCATGGAGGCAGATTGTTTGCAGAGTGTGGGTTATAAGTGTGTGAAAACAACATCATCACATACTTATCCTTGTTCATGATATTGATTGGTTTTTGTGATGTGATGTCCAAACTGTTTCCCGAATCGCAAACAAATTACCATTACAATTATCCATGATGGCATATTACTGTTTGAATGCCAATAACACAGCTTAAAGGGACAGTCAGAAAATTATTGATTACAAAGAAAACACTGTATTACGCATTATCAAGTTGGAAACAACAAAACATGGACAAATACGTGTGATTTATGTGCTTACCCTTGGATCTATGACTATGAAAAATGAACACTTATTTGTTGTTCTGACATAACAACATTTTAGATATCAATGATCAATACATGTTAAATAATATGCTGTATGAGCACAAGGTTTAACATATACAAATGCTATCCAAATGACCTCTAGTGGTCAAATTGTATAATGATTACATGCACTCTTTAAGCTCGAAGAAATGAGCACATAAAAAAAAAATAAAAAAATAAACACAGACAAATGATAAATTGGTGAGAAAACTTTGATATCATTGATATTACAAAATTGACTTTTAGAATAATGCCAAACATTATTTGTTTTCTAAACTGTCCCTTTAACAAAATTACATATCCTAACATATATTTGAAGATTGTTGGTATATCTACATGTACTTGTTCAAACAATAAAGATTGAAAAAAGATTTATATTGACATGATAAATAAAGTCTATTTTCTTAAAGAGACATTATTGTGTTCATTTATTTTCAGAAAGACATTTGTTTTAACAATGAATATGGTTTAAAGTCCTTTTCGGAGTGGGGGGGGGGGGAAATATGGTAACAATAATAGATTTGGAGATTAACCAATGTGGAACTCATACATGATACAAAAATAAACATTTGCATTAAAGGGACAGTATACTATCTTTTTAACAGAACTGTATGTAATAGACACTACTACAAACAACAAGATTAACATATACTGATATCAATATTAAAAAGCTTCAAACACTTTCAAAGAAAATCGGGTTAGCTCTATTGAAAATATAGATGAACCCCCATTACAACCGTAAAACAAGACAATACACCATCATACACAAAACAGGAGAAAGCTGGAGATGGTACTCACATGAAACTTAGAGGCTTGGCGAGGAGTCTGATAATTAATTACATTTTCTTTGAACAGAAGCAAAATGAAACGTGTATTTGTTAAACAATGGACTATCTAACTAGAGACCAAATTAAAAGATTTCATTTATAATGTGAGTGTCTAATGAACCTTTAATAAAATATACAGCGAAATTACATTTAGAACAAGTCGGCATCATATATTTAGCATATGATAAAGAGAAATGCATATTGATTACTTGATTCTAACACAATGGCGCAGATTTATTAATTAGATATCTTTAACATTAAACACAAAAGTCATTTTTATGAAAAAGGAACATATTGTTGACAAACATATTAAACAACATGGACTATAGAGATTTGCACTTGCATCGAAATATCATATGCATGAAAACATTTTGCTTTGGTTCGTTTATTCAACCAGACATCCAGCAAAAGAGAATTTGGTGGTCTTTATCAGCTACGGGTCAACAATGTAACATGATGCAAATAATACATATTCGCAAGGTTATTAAAATTGGCTGCAGTCACAAACGTGTTTAACGTGCACAAACAAATATTGCGGGACTACGTAATACAATCAGACGTTTTTTTACCTTTGCATGGGACGTCTTAACATGGCGTTTCCTTGTTCACGTAAGAACGCCATCCAATAAAAGGCACATTCTTGTTCACGTAAGAACGCACACAAAAAAGGCGCATCCTTGATCGCGTCAAAACGCCATCCAATAAAAGCCACATTCTTGATCACGTAAGAACGTCAGTCAATACAAGGAATCATTGGACAGCCTGGCAGGTGATGTCTTAATCAACATGGCGCATCCGAGATCGCTGAAAAAAACGCAGCCAATACAAGGACTCAGTTGACAGCTTGGCATATCACTAAGAAACGTATTTATATTTTAGGAACTAGTATGTGTCTAGACTGCTATCTAGGAATGTCACGAAATCATGAAGCATCTTTTCGGACTTGACTGTCCCTTGAACTATAGCTATGGTGTATATCTTTAACATTTAAAAGATACACATGAGAAATACATATGCCATTTATGTTTTAAGATATGTTTTGATTGTTTGGGAATAACAATAATTATACATGGATTGATTAAACGTGTCATTTATTCAAGTTGAAATATGGTCAGCCTACCTATAGCCATATATGGGAGGAGAAGTATTTGGTTAACATATTTGTTAACAAATATTCCTCATCTAAAATATGCGCATTACACACAGAGATTGATTTGGTTACACTTTTACAATAAGATAGAATTGAAAATGAAATACATGTGCTGTCAACATTACAATAAGATTGTTTATTAATAAGATTATATGTCCTTGTTCATGTAAAAAGGACAAAAACGCTTTAGAAATGGAAATACATTCATTAACAATTGTGCTCACCATCACTTAAAGGGACATGTTTTTGGTTTATAAAAAGAGGATACACATAGATAATACTTTTTCAATAAAATGAACACTTTACAGGGATTATATCATTGTATCAGTCCTCAGATCATTTGTTAAAGGTGCATCACTTCATGCAGAGTTTAGAAATACACACATGGATGTGAAAATTTTAATATACATATATACACAAATAACAATCTATATATACATATCTAAAACAATTACTATGCTAATCATAATCATGCAATGATAAAGCTAAGAGAAAAATATATAAAGACAAATAATAAGATTACATTGGAGATGTTAATCTTAAAGTCATTTACAATTGTCTTACATATATGATTTTTGTTTACAAATTATTTTTGGTAGGTCCCTTTAAGGATCAACAACATAAACTAGAGCTTTCAAAAAATAACATGAAGAATGAGGACAAAGAATTGTGCAATGACATGTCTTTTATTAGTATGTAAGAAGACATCAACAACGTTTAGAAATAATCTTGGAAAAATAAGGAATATTTGAGCCATATGACAAGGTAACAGAGTGCATCACAGTCCATGAAGAGAGTTGCCAAGGGCCAGCATAGCCCCATTGGAGACATATGACAAGGTAACACAGTGCATCACAGTCCATGAAGAGAGTTGCCAAGGGCCACCATAGCCCCATTGGAGACATATGACAAGGTAACAGAGTGCATCACAGTCCATGAAGAGAGTTGCCAAGGGCCACCATAGCCCCATTTGAGCCATATGACAAGGTAACAGAGTGCATCACAGTCCATGAAGAGAGTTGCCAAGGGCCACCATAGCCCCATTTGAGCCATATGACAAGGTAACAGAGTGCATCACAGTCCATGAAGAGAGTTGCCAAGGGCCACCATAGCCCCATTTGAGCCATATGACAAGGTAACACAGTGCATCACAGTCCATGAAGAGAGTTGCCAAGGGCCAGCATAGCCCCATTGGAGACATATGACAAGGTAACAGAGTGCATCACAGTCCATGAAGAGAGTTGCCAAGGGCCAGCATAGCCCCATTGGAGACATATGACAAGGTAACACAGTGCATCACAGTCCATGAAGAGAGTTGCCAAGGGCCAGCATAGCCCCATTGGAGACATATGACAAGGTAACACAGTGCATCACAGTCCATGAAGAGAGTTGCCAAGGGCCACCATAGCCCCATTTGAGCCATATGACAAGGTAACAGAGTGCATCACAGTCCATGAAGAGAGTTGCCAAGGGCCACCATAGCCCCATTTGAGCCATATGACAAGGTAACAGAGTGCATCACAGTCCATGAAGAGAGTTGCCAAGGGCCACCATAGCCCCATTTGAGCCATATGACAAGGTAACACAGTGCATCACAGTCCATGAAGAGAGTTGCCAAGGGCCACCATAGCCCCATTGGAGACATATGACAAGGTAACAGAGTGCATCACAGTCCATGAAGAGAGTTGCCAAGGGCCAGCATAGCCCCATTGGAGACATATGACAAGGTAACACAGTGCATCACAGTCCATGAAGAGAGTTGCCAAGGGCCAGCATAGCCCCATTTGAGCCATATGACAAGGTAACAGAGTGCATCACAGTCCATGAAGAGAGTTGCCAAGGGCCACCATAGCCCCATTTGAGCCATATGACAAGGTAACAGAGTGCATCACAGTCCATGAAGAGAGTTGCCAAGGGCCACCATAGCCCCATTTGAGCCATATGACAAGGTAACACAGTGCATCACAGTCCATGAAGAGAGTTGCCAAGGGCCAGCATAGCCCCATTGGAGACATATGACAAGGTAACAGAGTGCATCACAGTCCATGAAGAGAGTTGCCAAGGGCCAGCATAGCCCCATTGGAGACATATGACAAGGTAACACAGTGCATCACAGTCCATGAAGAGAGTTGCCAAGGGCCAGCATAGCCCCATTTGAGCCATATGACAAGGTAACACAGTGCATCACAGTCCATGAAGAGAGTTGCCAAGGGCCACCATAGCCCCATTGGAGACATATGACAAGGTAACAGAGTGCATCACAGTCCATGAAGAGAGTTGCCAAGGGCCAGCATAGCCCCATTGGAGACATATGACAAGGTAACACAGTGCATCACAGTCCATGAAGAGAGTTGCCAAGGGCCAGCATAGCCCCATTGGAGACATATGACAAGGTAACACAGTGCATCACAGTCCATGAAGAGAGTTGCCAAGGGCCACCATAGCCCCATTTGAGCCATATGACAAGGTAACACAGTGCATCACAGTCCATGAAGAGAGTTGCCAAGGGCCACCATAGCCCCATTGGAGACATATGACAAGGTAACAGAGTGCATCACAGTCCATGAAGAGAGTTGCCAAGGGCCAGCATAGCCCCATTGGAGACATATGACAAGGTAACCCAGTGCATCACAGTCCATGAAGAGAGTTGCCAAGGGCCAGCATAGCCCCATTTGAGCCATATGACAAGGTAACAGAGTGCATCACAGTCCATGAAGAGAGTTGCCAAGGGCCACCATAGCCCCATTTGAGCCATATGACAAGGTAACAGAGTGCATCACAGTCCATGAAGAGAGTTGCCAAGGGCCACCATAGCCCCATTTGAGCCATATGACAAGGTAACACAGTGCATCACAGTCCATGAAGAGAGTTGCCAAGGGCCACCATAGCCCCATTGGAGACATATGACAAGGTAACAGAGTGCATCACAGTCCATGAAGAGAGTTGCCAAGGGCCAGCATAGCCCCATTGGAGACATATGACAAGGTAACACAGTGCATCACAGTCCATGAAGAGAGTTGCCAAGGGCCAGCATAGCCCCATTGGAGACATATGACAAGGTAACACAGTGCATCACAGTCCATGAAGAGAGTTGCCAAGGGCCACCATAGCCCCATTTGAGCCATATGACAAGGTAACAGAGTGCATCACAGTCCATGAAGAGAGTTGCCAAGGGCCACCATAGCCCCATTTGAGCCATATGACAAGGTAACAGAGTGCATCACAGTCCATGAAGAGAGTTGCCAAGGGCCACCATAGCCCCATTTGAGCCATATGACAAGGTAACACAGTGCATCACAGTCCATGAAGAGAGTTGCCAAGGGCCACCATAGCCCCATTGGAGACATATGACAAGGTAACAGAGTGCATCACAGTCCATGAAGAGAGTTGCCAAGGGCCAGCATAGCCCCATTGGAGACATATGACAAGGTAACACAGTGCATCACAGTCCATGAAGAGAGTTGCCAAGGGCCACCATAGCCCCATTTGAGCCATATGACAAGGTAACAGAGTGCATCACAGTCCATGAAGAGAGTTGCCAAGGGCCACCATAGCCCCATCTGAGCCATATGACAAGGTAAAAGAGTGCAACAGGCACAACAATAAACTGTTAAAAAGGCCAAATGGCAACAATAAAACTAAACATCAACATGTGGTCAGAGGATTCTTATCTGCGACCTTGGAGCATCTCCAGATCCTCCACTTACTGGTCATCCTCTTCATTGTCCTGTGCATGTCCAGCTCCAGATTCAGGCCTTGACCTTAATCGCATTAACTCACGCAGAGTCAAGTCCTGAATCCGGAGCTGGGCCTGCATGGCGTCGTTTATCCCTCTCAGGCCAGCTGCGTTCCTCAGCACGGCCTGCTCCACTCGTGCTAGACCTTCTAGCATGAGCCATGCTGAGTCACAACCTAAAATAAAGAATACATTCAATATTAAGGATAATTACACAACAGACGAAAAAATAAGCAAAGATACATTGTCATCATAAAGACAAATCATTCTTTACATCAATTAGTTTTAATTGATTCTTTACACATGAAATATGTTATTCAGACAGACTGAAATCATTAAAGGGACAGTTTACTCAAACATGTTGTCCCCTTTAATTTGTTTTCGATTATCCACTTATACAGCTTGAGTGTATCAAATCTTGTTAAAGGATTTACATTGTACTTACATTAGCAATGTAACTATTTTAATTATACTGTGGTAGTCACACCTATCCTGAAACATTTTGTCGTTGAGGACAAGCTGTGTAAACATAGCAACCTGAAGAAATTACATTCCCACTGGGTTAGACAAGAGATAATGTATCAACATTTGTACATAAATTGTTGGATCCAAGTAGTGGTGATTGGTATATGTAGTGATATCAAATTAAAGGGACACTCAACATAAATATTTAATTGACTGATTCAGATAGAGCATGTCATTACAAATATGAAAATATTACACATATTCTTTAAATGTTTGTTAGAATTCTCTAGCTAGATTTTGAATGCAAGAATGTCAGTTTGTAGGGCAGGCCATATTTGTTTATCAACTTTGTTTGTCCCTGCTGGTTGATGGATACATTCATCCAACAATAAAGAAATGTTGTCCACAATTATTTTCTATTTAAAAATAATTCTAGCCATTTCTTTGTTTCAATAAAGATAGCAAGAGAATGAAGAATAATTCATAAGAGTAGTAAATTATAAATTTGATTAACATTGCATGCTCTATTTGAATCACAATAGAAACAATTTACCTTCAGTGTACCTTTAAGTATCTTATAATGTTGATTTTGAATGATACTTACAGCTGTGCCTGGGAAGGATAATCCGACACCCAGGACAATGAAGGTTGAGACAGGGGGGAGGGATGGGATTGTCTTGGGGAGGGATGGGATTGTCTTGGGGAGGGATGGGATTGTGTTGGGGAGGGATGGGATTGGCTTGGGGAGGGATGAGCTGCCGCTCCGGGGTAGGCCGTACAGCTGGGGAGTGGTGACTTTGGGTCTGGGCAGCTGTACGGCCCAGAATACGGGGAGAGCGGCGAAGGGGGGTGTAGGTGGGTTTTTGGGGAGGGACAGGAAATGATGAATGGGAAGGGCCGGCAGGGGTCTGGGCAGGGGCAGGGGTCTGGGCAGGGGTCTGGGCAGGGGACTGGGCAGGGGCGGAAACCAGATGACCAGAGGTGGAGGATCCATCTGAAAAAAATAATCCAAATATATTAACATCTCATACATCATGAAATCAAATCAACGCATTTCAAATTGATTATGTTTTCAATATACTTCGAAGTGTGTTTGAATTTGTAAACAATTATGAAATGAGGATATGGTATGCATATAGGCACTCAGATGAATATCAATTACTGTCTGTACAATTATAACATTATTATTGTGTTTTGGCCTGGAATATGCATGTGACATAATGATGGCATGAATTATACATTTTTTCTCAAAAATATATTTTCATGCTGCCTGATATAGAAAGGGGGCAGTAGTGTATTTGAACAGACAAATAATATTCCTCTTTAAAGTGCAAAAGCTGTAGACTTTGAACGTCTTCAATAAAATGATTTCAAATAAAGCAACATGTTGGAAACATGATAGATATATTTCACATACCATCAGACTCCAAGGCAGCCTCTTCCTCCTCTGACACACATGTCAAATCAATCTCTGTAAAACATAACATGTTGTGTACACGTTAAGATCAGATATTATAACATATGTTACTGTTGTTCAAAGACACACATCAATGTTGCATTAAAGATATACACACCCAAAGTTATGATTTACATCATTTTGATGGAGCATACAAATTACATTAGATTTGTTATTCTCAATGATTCCGATTTTCAATGTATTGTTTGTATTAATTTCAAAATCATAAAAGCATAGTACATAGAACATTTATGATTTCTCATGTGTGTATCACTTGATGACTGTTGTCAAAAATGAACCTGGAAACAAACATATGCTATACATCTTCTGAATAACAAAGGTGTAGACTAATAAAGTTGTAATTATTAATCTTTCAATATTCAAAGAAAATTAATATATAATCAGAAGAGAAAATTATATGTTTGTTTCAAATGTTATGCTTCATCAGAATCATGCTCATAATATTGATTACCAATACACCTTCAATGACATATAAATGAGTCAATGGACTTACCAGGGGACTGCATAGGTGGATCTCCGTCACTGCTGGATTCCTGGGGGCTCCCCACACCAACTCTCTCTATGAATGATATAGATATATATTAGTAAACAACACATTGGGGATATCACTAAATCACATCTGTATCTAATTTTATGATTAATCAACTTGAAAATGTGAAGAATAGAGCAGTCATTAAACAAAAAAATGCTTGATTGAATCAAGGGGATTCTGTTTAAAATGATGTATTGAACATATGTTTAATTTAAGACTATATTAGATATCAAAATCATCTCATATGATGCTATTGCATATCTAAATATACCCATTGATCAATGTTCTTCAAAGAATACACACAAACCACATTTTGAAGAACAGCTGTTGACAAATCTAAACAAAGACATGTGGCACATCGAGCCATTTGTGCAATGTACAGTAATCTTGTTTAGGACACAACACATATTGATCACAATACAAAACAAAATTGATTAGTACAAATATGTAATCATGGTGCTGTTAGAGTATGCTGATATCTATCAGTGATGTGCAGTCACTAGAGGCAGGTGAGGCAGTGCTTCACCTCTCATATGGGCAAAAATAATTATTTTTTCTTCTTGGCTTTAAAAGAAATAACAAAATTGCTATTATTTTCCCCACAGCATTTTTTTTCACAGATACATGTTGTGCAATGGAGAGGCACAAGCAGGTCTGCCCACCATTACACAACATGCTGCGCCATCTACTGGATTAAAGTGTTTAAGCTCATTGCATGGCCCATTATCTGCTTATTTGAGGCAGTCCCATTTGGGCTGACCCAATCCAGTGAGAGGCAGTAGTAAGTGGAATTTAGGGTTGGGGCCGGATGTTAAATCATATAAAACAAAACCTTTAAAAAAATAAATTTCATTTATTTTGTTGCTGTCCTGTGAAGCTGACAGCTTTGCTAAAGTGAAAAAGAGAGTTCTGTTCTTCCCCTCTAAGTGCAGTGGAATGTTCCACTGTCACTTCCTGAATCCTTACAGAGCAGGAAAGGGAGAGAGGCAGAGAGAGCAGTGTTTCACCCACATTTTATTGTAGTAAGTGCTGCAGCTGTAGATTTTACTGAAATTGATTCTGTTAGTGAAAATGATAATTTAATGATTGTGGTTTAGTGTTTTTGTTGAATTGTGTTCAGATGCAGCTCATTAACAGGGGGACAGTAAGTGAGCATAACCCAATACTTACAGGAAGTCAAAGGGTCAATTTAGATTTAAATCCATAATTTAAAACCCAGAGTTTGAAGTTAAGTGTGCAGTGTCCACATTATTTAAATTAAAGTTTTTGACTTTGAATATTGCTAAGCCTCCCTTTTTCATGGTTATTTGATTTAATTAGGTACAAACTCCATATATGTTATGTCTGTTCAGTCAGAGGATGCAGTATCTATTTTTATTTTTCTCTGTGTCTCCATTTATTTAAAGACTGCTGTTAACTTGTAATTCACAAATCAATTGAAAGTTGTTGCATTGTGTTTTTAATATGTGCTGCTTTTATACAAGTTTATATTAATAAAAAGGAGATAATGAGTCATTAAAAAATATATGTAATTATTGCAGTTAAATGTTTTTAGAAATAATGCCACTGTAAAGTAACTGGTTAAACACATAGTCAAAGGGAGACATTTAAAATTAAACTTTCATGATTGAGGTAGAGCATGCTATTTTAATAGACATTTCTAGTTATTTATATTTTGAGAATTAGCATCAATTGTTACTGGCCCCATGTCGGCAAATCAAAATATTTTTTGAAAGGAACATGAAAGTCCTAATTACATTTCCATCATTCAGATAGAAATTGCACACAAAAAATAATTCAATAAACGTTATATTTTCCTTTTTTTATGTACTTCATTCTTTTGGTATCCTTTTGTGTCCTTTGTTGAGGAGCATACCTAAGTGGGATGTGCACGTGCATATGAACACCATATTGCAGCAGCTGTGTTGGCAGTATTGATAACTTGTCCTTTGTGTAAAACTTGTATGGTAAATTATTTCTATTTTTACAATACAGTAGTGAGTAGAGAAGAGATTGTGTATCATTCTAATTGCTTAGTAACTGGCACTGTGCCACAGAATTGTGTGAGTGTGTATGTGAGCAGAGTATGTGTGCTTTATTCTCCATCTAATCAATACATTTCTGATGAGCTGGTGCTTTAGTGCAGTGTTTCTCAACAATGGTCCTCAAGTACCCCCAACCTGCCAGGTTTTCATTATAGACAAATCAGTGCACAGGTGAAGTAATCAGCTGATCACTAAATCAGTGGTTACTAACTTGTTCTCACCCATCGCCTGATTGTGTCACCTGTGCACTGGTTCAGCTATCATTTAAACCTGACCTGTTGGGGGTACTTGCGGCCCTCTGTACATGTGTTTCTCCGGCATATCATATCTAGTGCCTCACCAGCTTCTGACCTCAATGCACATCACTGATATCTATAAAGTAACTCCAACAGTGAATATGTGAATTATATATCAATATTGTTTAATCCAAAGAATGTAAAGATGAATGAATCTATTGTTTATTAAAGGGACACTGACATGATTTATTTCAATCATTGATTTCACTGTTCAAACTGTTCAAAATGATTTAACATTGACTCCTATTATAATTTTAATGTTGCTACATATTAATCTTAAAGGCAGATAAGCAATATTGGATTCAATAAATATTGTTGGTTGAAGGTATCCACCAATCATCAATCAAAACCCAGGTTGGTCAACCAAAATTGAGATGCAGATAAACATACATTCTTGATTTTAAAATACATTTAACAATAGAATATTTCACATATGATTATAGTTAAATGTTTATTAATATTGCATACTCTATCTGAATGACAACATTAATAATTTTAGCTCAGTATCCCTTTAATATAACATTATATTGATTTGACAATGTTGGTGTTAATGAATTATCTACTCCATATGTTGATGTAATGAATGGGATTGAGCATGCAATTCAAATCTAATATGTTATTTAAGGATATCCGAAGAATTATTTTATTTTCATCTATTAAAGGGACATTACATATAAATCTTGAACAATGTGGATTTAGTATGTAATATTCTGTCCATGTTTCTAAGACAAATGTCAATTAAAATGAGACATACCATACTGTGACGAGCCCTGCCTTGAGGATCCAGCAGCAACATCCATATCTGTAATATATTAAATGAGGATTGCAGATCATTAATACAAATCATGCCATGTTTAAAATCTTTACATTATTAGCAAATCAATTTAAAACTATGAATCCTTTGGTAGTCCCATGAGTTAATTGTTTCCTCAATTAAATTCATGATGAATATATCCTGTACTCTTATTTTCAATCAGTTGTGTTGTTTACTGTAGCTTTAATTAATTTTTGGTGTTATTTCATTCTCATCAATTGATGGGCATATGTTATAATTTATTTGGATTCTTCTTTTTTTATTATGTATAATATTGAAAATAAGAATACTGTATTCTTCACATATATAATAATTCACATTTCATTTTGACCAACATGTATAAAGCAATGCCACTTACAGCAAAGCCATGTTAACGTGGATGCGCTATTCCATTTTCGCGATCATTGCGCAATGATTCCAAGCGGAATAACGCATCCGTCATTTGACCAACATGTATAAAGCAATGCCACTTACAGCAAAGCCATGTTAACGTGGATGCGCTATTCCATTTTCGCGATCATTGCGCAATGATTCCAAGCGGAATAACGCATCCGTCATTTGACCAACATGTATAAAGCAATGCCACTTACAGCAAAGCCATGTTAACGTGGATGCGCTATTCCATTTTCGCGATCATTGCGCAATGATTCCAAGCGGAATAACGCATCCGTCATTTGACCAACATGTATAAAGCAATGCCACTTACAGCAAAGCCATGTTAACGTGGATGCGCTATTCCATTTTCGCGATCATTGCGCAATGATTCCAAGCGGAATAACGCATCCGTCATTTGACCAACATGTGTAACATGGATGCGAAATTCCATTTCCGCTCTGTGACGCATATTCTGTAGAGCGCAAGAAACATCATTCCTATTTCATGTGTCACTAATCTAAAATCAGATATCTAAACATCATATGTAGTGTATGTTGTGAGATCTGGATAGGTTTAGGATCTGACTATATACACATTTTTTGATTAAACAACAAAAAATTAAGATATTATATGAAGTTGGATAATTACCTGGTTCAGATTCTCTGTCTCCTCCCAGGCCACCGGACGGAGAAGCAGCTGCCCTAGCCCCCGCGTCAGGACTTTCAGATCCCGCAGCTGGGAGGGAAGAAGAGGAGGCCGAGGATGGCGAGGATCTAAATCTTTTGGGGACCCGGAGATTGAGGAGCTCGCATAAAGTCACCTCATAAGGGAGTAGGTAGAGTTTCCGTGGGGCCTCTCTTTTGCCACCTCTTTTACGGGCTTGTACCCACTCCCTTATGAGGTTGACTTTTTTAGATAATCGCAACCTCATATCTCCGAATCTCCTCATGATTTGATCCTGGGTCCTCTGGACGTCACACACCAATCTAACGGCATTGGTGATAGACTCCCAGAGGGCCCTCTTAACAGGCGCATCTGTCAACCTCCTCTTGTTCCCAAACAGCTGGGGATAAAAGTCCTTGACGGCGTGGACCAGTGCAGCGCTCTCCTCCTTGGTGAACCTGGGAACTGACATGCCTGCTGGGTTGTATAATAATAATATATATTGCCTGCAGGCATTAGAGAACTGACAAAGATGGCAACGTGTAATGGACTTTTATATGGTGAAGTAAACATGAGATGCACCATGGGACAAGTTATCTGTACATCTGATTGGATAAAAGTTTGAAATATTGTTAGAATGTCTGTGAGACCATCCTGACTCAAGTTGTGTTTGTGTGATGAACTCGGATTGGCCGTTCATTAATGTTTCATATCTTAGTAACTTCCTTACACATACCGCTTGGTGGTGCTGTTACTTCATTTTTCATGTAGACTTATTAGTAACTCATGGGCCTGTCATGCGGATATGTGTGACGCAGATTAAATATCCGTGATCCGTTAAATATTAATGATTAAATTCTCTTTAAAATCTAATACTGTCACATTATTAAATGTTGTAGACATTTTTCGGTTTAATAACGGTCTGTTTCTTTAATACAAATACACATTTAATATTGTATGTCTTTATTGTTCATAAAATCAATTTGTTGACTTATTGTGAAGTATTGATATTGCTCTATTAAATGTATTTATAATGCACATTGATTGTGTGCTATTGCGTGACATTAGACTAATGTTTAAAGATGCTAATCTGGTGTTTCAAGATGCGTTTCCCACGCAATATTTCTTAATGTTCAAATTCAGGTTATAATGTCAGTAACTTGGATAATCTGTTTATAAATGTTAAACTACAGGTTTGTTTGTTATTAGCAAATAAACCTCGAGCTTGTATTTGTCTGAAGTGCTCATATATGTTATTGTGCAATGGCATCTTTATTTTTAAATAGACATTACAAACAAACAATTGTATCAAATGATCCGTAGAGATAGAAGATTGTTTAGACTTTAAAATGTAAATCAATTTATCTTAGTATTTAGATATCCTCAACAGAAGACATTTAAATGCACATGGTTGAGCCAATCACATAAGGCATCTCTGTGCATCCACCAATCTTCATCTACTGAGCCTATCTCGATATGCTTTTCAAGCAAAGTATGTCAAGATAGGAAGAGAAGTAAATACACTATTTAAATCTCTTAAAGGGACACTGTCCATACAAATTTAGCGTTGGTGATTCAGATTGAGCATGAAATGTTAATAAACTTTATAATTTAATCCGATTCACAAATGTTAACAGTTATCTTGTTATCTTTCTTTGCAAATCAATAATGATATTTTAGATGACTGACAATTGTTTCCAAAAACCTGGGTTGTCCTTGATGATTGTTGGATCAATTAATCCAACCAAAAAAAACAAGTTCAGTCCAGAGTACTGAAGCAAATAAATTATCTACTGAATGCCTTATTTTTAAAGTAATGATAGCAACATCACAAGGAGCATTCATAATCTGAGACAATTTATAAAGTTGATAAAAATTGAATACTCATTCAGAATGTATAAATGATTAATTTTTTAACTGTCTCCCTTTAAGTATATTTTGAGTTCATGTCCCTTTAAAGAGACATTTCACAATAATGCTTAAAATATCATAAACCTAGGCACCTTCCTTTTGCTAAAGGAGTATAACATATGAGTAAAGCAAATTTAGATTAACTTCTGGATTGTTTTACACACTGACTGAAATATATATTGTAAAGGAGGTATTTTGGAGCCTTCAGCTTCAAGGGACATTAATCTATCTGCTATGTCTGCATTTTGTATAAGATTCTAATATTGGACCAACTTAATATGTTTTGTTATTCAATCATTAGATTGTAATTGTATATATTCTTGGATTAAATACATATCTACATAGGCTATTTTGATGCTGATTGTTGGTTGCACATAGATGCCTTATGTAATTGACTAAGATATGTGCATTAATGTATATTTTTCAAAGTATATTTAAAGACTGAATGTAATTCTATATTACTTTCTAAATATGTTTAAATGCTTTTATGAATTGTAAAAAAAAAAATCTATACACAATATACTTTGTGAATGTCCCTTTAAGGACCAAAACATTTGGAATGTTGATTTAACATTGTCAAAATAAACTAAAGGGGAATTAACATTAGATATAGATATTTGATGTCTAACCCAAGAGGTAAGATTTTAAAAAAAACATAATATTAATAACTATAGTTAACTGACTCCACTAGAAAATGACATCGATTAACCTGGCATCCAATAACTAGCTTGTGAAAAATATCAAGTTAAATGACCTACCATTTATAAAAGTAAAATTTACAATTATTTCGAAAATAATGTTTTGAGATACCTAAGGAAGATACAAGATCTTATCTAATTAATTTTACATTCAACAACACTGTCACTTTAATGTAATTGAACCACTTCCCCTTCTTAAAAGTGAAAACAAATAATTTATGAGTAATTTTGACTACATATCCGAAATTAATTTAACATCTAAGAATTTCAAAACAAAAGCATCGATGGATCTCACTCCCCAATTAATGTTAAAAAAAGATAGTTTAATGTAATATTCTCGAAATCAGTTGATTTTATAAAATTACTGCATTATTTGATCTTATGCATGTGCTTGTCAAATAGCCAACTACCAGTCATGGGAGTCAAACTTTTTTTTAATTGACAGATTATATGGATATTTATTATAATCTGTTCCAAAGAATGTATTTAATACTAAAATGTTTATTAACATTTAAAAAAATACACATTTATGAAACCAAAAAATATTCCTGGAAGTCATCAGATGATAATCTGAAATAAAAAAAAAAAATGGAACAAAGTTAATACACACGTTGTCAAATATTCAGGAAATACATTTACAATCATCTTGTGTCTATGCTCTAACTTTGTTCAAAATGTTTTAATGATATTTATTAAATAGTTTTTACAAACAAATTAAAACATACAACATTATATTGTGGAATACAAAATTAATTTAAATATCCAAATTTCTAATTATACATAATAATGTATATCACATTTCAATAATATATATGTATGCTGAACATAAATGTAATATTTCATGTCCATTCAAATACCTCTATATCAACTATAATATGTATTCCTTTTTCTGCTTGTGATGCCTAAATATCTAACTAACAACTAAATATGACTAATGTATGTAAGCTACTAATATTCAACAGTCTTCACTAGCATGCATTGGTACACCAACCTGGATAATGCATGGTCTTTGAAAGTCAATTCAGGGCTAAACAGTTGATCTTCAATAGGTGTCTTATTCATCACTTCATAAAATAGAGGATTGGGAAATACCATCTAAAAATGAGAAAATCATCTAAGTGTCTGCTTGTGATGTCTAAATATCTAACTAACAACTAAATATGACTAATGTATGTAAGCTACTAATATTCAACAGTCTTCACTAGCATGCATTGGTACACCAACCTGGATAATGCATGGTCTTTGAAAGTCAATTCAGGGCTAAACAGTTGATCTTCAATAGGTGTCTTATTCATCACTTCATAAAATAGAGGATTGGGAAATACCATCTAAAAATGAGAAAATCATCTAAGTGTCTGCTTGTGATGTCTAAATATCTAACTAACAACTAAATATGACTAATGTATGTAAGCTACTAATATTCAACAGTCTTCACTAGCATGCATTGGTACACCAACCTGGATAATGCATGGTCTTTGAAAGTCAATTCAGGGCTAAACAGTTGATCTTCAATAGGTGTCTTATTCATCACTTCATAAAATAGAGGATTGGGAAATACCATCTAAAAATGAGAAAATCATCTAAGTGTCTGCTTGTGATGTCTAAATATCTAACTAACAACTAAATATGACTAATGTATGTAAGCTACTAATATTCAACAGTCTTCACTAGCATGCATTGGTACACCAACCTGGATAATGCATGGTCTTTGAAAGTCAATTCAGGGCTAAACAGTTGATCTTCAATAGGTGTCTTATTCATCACTTCATAAAATAGAGGATTGGGAAATACCATCTAAAAATGAGAAAATCATCTAAGTGTCTGCTTGTGATGTCTAAATATCTAACTAACAACTAAATATGACTAATGTATGTAAGCTACTAATATTCAACAGTCTTCACTAGCATGCATTGGTACACCAACCTGGATAATGCATGGTCTTTGAAAGTCAATTCAGGGCTAAACAGTTGATCTTCAATAGGTGTCTTATTCATCACTTCATAAAATAGAGGATTGGGAAATACCATCTAAAAATGAGAAAATCATCTAAGTGTCTGCTTGTGATGTCTAAATATCTAACTAACAACTAAATATGACTAATGTATGTAAGCTACTAATATTCAACAGTCTTCACTAGCATGCATTGGTACACCAACCTGGATAATGCATGGTCTTTGAAAGTCAATTCAGGGCTAAACAGTTGATCTTCAATAGGTGTCTTATTCATCACTTCATAAAATAGAGGATTGGGAAATACCATCTAAAAATGAGAAAATCATCTAAGTGTCTGCTTGTGATGTCTAAATATCTAACTAACAACTAAATATGACTAATGTATGTAAGCTACTAATATTCAACAGTCTTCACTAGCATGCATTGGTACACCAACCTGGATAATGCATGGTCTTTGAAAGTCAATTCAGGGCTAAACAGTTGATCTTCAATAGGTGTCTTATTCATCACTTCATAAAATAGAGGATTGGGAAATACCATCTAAAAATGAGAAAATCATCTAAGTGTCTGCTTGTGATGTCTAAATATCTAACTAACAACTAAATATGACTAATGTATGTAAGCTACTAATATTCAACAGTCTTCACTAGCATGCATTGGTACACCAACCTGGATAATGCATGGTCTTTGAAAGTCAATTCAGGGCTAAACAGTTGATCTTCAATAGGTGTCTTATTCATCACTTCATAAAATAGAGGATTGGGAAATACCATCTAAAAATGAGAAAATCATCTAAGTGTCTGCTTGTGATGTCTAAATATCTAACTAACAACTAAATATGACTAATGTATGTAAGCTACTAATATTCAACAGTCTTCACTAGCATGCATTGGTACACCAACCTGGATAATGCATGGTCTTTGAAAGTCAATTCAGGGCTAAACAGTTGATCTTCAATAGGTGTCTTATTCATCACTTCATAAAATAGAGGATTGGGAAATACCATCTAAAAATGAGAAATCATCTAAGTGTCTGCTTGTGATGTCTAAATATCTAACTAACAACTAAATATGACTAATGTATGTAAGCTACTAATATTCAACAGTCTTCACTAGCATGCATTGGTACACCAACCTGGATAATGCATGGTCTTTGAAAGTCAATTCAGGGCTAAACAGTTGATCTTCAATAGGTGTCTTATTCATCACTTCATAAAATAGAGGATTGGGAAATACCATCTAAAAATGAGAAAATCATCTAAGTGTCTGCTTGTGATGTCTAAATATCTAACTAACAACTAAATATGACTAATGTATGTAAGCTACTAATATTCAACAGTCTTCACTAGCATGCATTGGTACACCAACCTGGATAATGCATGGTCTTTGAAAGTCAATTCAGGGCTAAACAGTTGATCTTCAATAGGTGTCTTATTCATCACTTCATAAAATAGAGGATTGGGAAATACCATCTAAAAATGAGGAAAATCATCTAAGTGTCTGCTTGTGATGTCTAAATATCTAACTAACAACTAAATATGACTAATGTATGTAAGCTACTAATATTCAACAGTCTTCACTAGCATGCATTGGTACACCAACCTGGATAATGCATGGTCTTTGAAAGTCAATTCAGGGCTAAACAGTTGATCTTCAATAGGTGTCTTATTCATCACTTCATAAAATAGAGGATTGGGAAATACCATCTAAAATGAGAAAATCATCTAAGTGTCTGCTTGTGATGTCTAAATATCTAACTAACAACTAAATATGACTAATGTATGTAAGCTACTAATATTCAACAGTCCTTCACTAGCATGCATTGGTACACCAACCTGGATAATGCATGGTCTTTGAAAGTCAATTCAGGGCTAAACAGTTGATCTTCAATAGGTGTCTTATTCATCACTTCATAAAATAGAGGATTGGGAAATACCATCTAAAAATGAGAAAATCATCTAAGTGTCTGCTTGTGATGTCTAAATATCTAACTAACAACTAAATATGACTAATGTATGTAAGCTACTAATATTCAACAGTCTTCACTAGCATGCATTGGTACACCAACCTGGATAATGCATGGTCTTTGAAAGTCAATTCAGGGCTAAACAGTTGATCTTCAATAGGTGTCTTATTCATCACTTCATAAAATAGAGGATTGGGAAATACCATCTAAAAATGAGAAAATCATCTAAGTGTCTGCTTGTGATGTCTAAATATCTAACTAACAACTAAATATGACTAATGTATGTAAGCTACTAATATTCAACAGTCTTCACTAGCATGCATTGGTACACCAACCTGGATAATGCATGGTCTTTGAAAGTCAATTCAGGGCTAAACAGTTGATCTTCAATAGGTGTCTTATTCATCACTTCATAAAATAGAGGATTGGGAAATACCATCTAAAAATGAGAAAATCATCTAAGTGTCTGCTTGTGATGTCTAAATATCTAACTAACAACTAAATATGACTAATGTATGTAAGCTACTAATATTCAACAGTCTTCACTAGCATGCATTGGTACACCAACCTGGATAATGCATGGTCTTTGAAAGTCAATTCAGGGCTAAACAGTTGATCTTCAATAGGTGTCTTATTCATCACTTCATAAAATAGAGGATTGGGAAATACCATCTAAAAATTAGAAAATCATCTAAGTGTCTGCTTGTGATGTCTAAATATCTAACTAACAACTAAATATGACTAATGTATGTAAGCTACTAATATTCAACAGTCTTCACTAGCATGCATTGGTACACCAACCTGGATAATGCATGGTCTTTGAAAGTCAATTCAGGGCTAAACAGTTGATCTTCAATAGGTGTCTTATTCATCACTTCATAAAATAGAGGACTGGGAAATACCATCTAAAAATGAGAAAATCATCTAAGTGTCTCCAATAGGATGCCTCCACAGCCTTATTCTATCAAATAGTTGTCACTTACCATGTGAACATGTCTTTGTATGGTTTTCAAGGTCAGCAGATTTGAAAGATAATGCCAGACATGATCCTATTGGTATACTTCAATCTTGGCTTTTTCCCCACTGTCAGTCTGGGCAATCTTCACTGTCAGGCTTCGAATTCTTCCCTTTCAGTCTTTAGATTAAGTCCACTCCCTAATGGCAGAAAAAGTTTAATTACAATTACTACAAGTGTGTGAATCATTTCTGTACCCCTCTCCCACCCCCCATTTCAGAATAAATTTCTGTCACTAGCTTACTAAGCATGTGTAGCATCTTGTGTTATTTTCTATCAAGTGTGAAGATGAGTCATATTGAGCAGAACAAACCTCTAATGTGTGACATTGAACCATAGTCATGCTAGAGGATCCCTTTCTGAGTCTTTACATTTTAAGTAATGTGTAAACTAAATACTAGTTTATAAAATGTATGCCATATGATGTATTTGTGTACAATTCATGCCAGCAACAGTCCATACATTTATACTTACCATCTGATGTCCTCTTTAAAAACCAGGTGGCAAAGACTCGCTACAGGACCCAATGCCCAGAGCATCACCTATATTAATAAATGAAAGACATTTTTAGCATTTGATGAAGAATCCTAACATGTTTGCACAATTCTCTACTTGTCATTTCCCTAGAGTTCACATCTCTTGAAAATACTCCAGTCTAACTTCTATTCTTTACCGTCTAAAGTGGCGGTTGATGATGTCTGCTCTGACATTGAGCCCCTCGTCCCGGAATGGCCCCTCTAGAACAGGATGATCCTCCTCATCTCTGAGGAAGTTTCTGTCCACCGGGACGGCCTGCAGCATCCCAGCCCGCTGTGCAATATTATGCAGGACACTACAGGCTACAACGATCTTAGCCACCTTCTTTGGGTTGTACTGGAGGGCTCCTCCCGACCGGTCCAGGCACCTGAACCGCATCTTCAGGAGCCCGAACATCCTTTCAACCACCGCCCTGGTTCTCTTATGAGCCCTATTGTAGCGCTCCTCAGACACATCAGTCGGGCTACGCAAGGGTGTAATGAGCCAAGGCCGGCTCATGTACCCAGAATCGCCTATAAATTATAAACAGAACATAATTCAAACAGAATCCTCAAAATTGTATTTGGAGTCAAATAAAAAGTTTAGTACACGATAATCCAGTAACAAATTTGTTCTAAAAATGAACAAATCTAGGTCTATATTATTCTCTATCTTCCCATTTCAGCTAAGACATGCTACATATGCATATTTCTCCTAAACCAAACCTTGTGTAAAATGCTAACTACATGATTCCATTGCATTCTCTATCTGAGCATTTAAGGTAAGACATGCTACATATCTGTATTGAACTAAAAGTAGACATTAGCAGAAAGAGACAATGACATGGTTAAATTGCATTAGCTAATATCTTCCCATTTTAGCTAACACATGCATATTTCTCCTAAACCAAACCTTGTGTAAAATGCTAACTACATGATTCCATTGCATTCTCTATCTGAGCATTTAAGGTAAGACATGCTACATATCTGTATTGAACTAAAAGTAGACATTAGCAGAAAGAGACAATGACATGGTTAAATTGCATTAGCTAATATCTTCCCATTTTAGCTAAGACATGCATATTTCTCCTAAACCAAACCTTGTGTAAAATGCTAACTACATGATTCCATTGCATTCTCTATCTGAGCATTTAAGGTAAGACATGCTACATATCTGTATTGAACTAAAAGTAGACATTAGCAGAAAGAGACAATGACATGGTTAAATTGCATTAGCTAATATCTTCCCATTTTAGCTAAGACATGCATATTTCTCCTAAACCAAACCTTGTGTAAAATGCTAACTACATGATTCCATTGCATTCTCTATCTGAGCATTTAAGGTAAGACATGCTACATATCTGCATTGAACTAAAACTAGACATTAGCGTAGGAAAATAAAAAATGGTTAAATTGCATCCTATAGCTGAACATGACGCTAACATTTTAAAACTACAGTGGCAATTGTCAAACTAATTAACCATGTTGTGCACAAATACTCACCAACGAGATAACCAGGGGGCATTTGTCTTTCCTCAAACTGTCTCCACAGGGACGACTGAAAGAGGATGCGGGCATCATGACAAGCTCCTGCAAAATTCGCACACACATGCATAATCCTCATCTGTGCGTCACAAACATACTGCACGTTGAGGCTATGAAAATGTTTGCGATTTCTGAAGGGCAAGTCATCAATTGGAGCACGCAGCGCAATGTGGGTACAGTCTATGGCTCCCAAGACATTGGGCAATTCAGCAATATCAAAGAATTCCCGCTTCACGCGCCTCCAATCAGCATCATTTTGTGGGAATCCTATGTATTGCTTACTGATACGTACCATGGCGTCCAGAAAGTTATCAAACACCCCAGAGAATGTACCTTGAGACAGGCCATGCATGTACAGTTCTCCGGATTGAAAACTCCCGGAGGCCAGGACGTATAGACAGCTTAGCATCTTACTCATGGGGGGAACAGCAGTCCTTATTTGTATACGTGGCTCCAAATGAGGTTTAAGAAGATCGTAAAGGCCAATGAGCTGTTCGCGATCGAGCCGATACTTATCATAAACCTCAAAGTCGCTCATGTTTTCCAAGGTGGGTCTCACCCTATAGACACGAGGACCTCGAACCAGATGACCCCTTTGTCTCAGTCTGAGCCGCCGAGGCTGCCTGATTCGACCAACAGCTAGTTCGCCAACAGCAGCACCAGCAGCGTCTACCATGTCCTCGTCATCCATCTTTCAAAACAGCGAAACAAGGTAAGCACTTGATCTGATGTGGATCACAAGTGATGCTTTGGCCATGTTGTTTGGGGGATTTATAGTACAATTAGTCCAATGGTAGTGAGTTTGTAATGATTGCTAATTGTATTAACTTGTTTGTATGTGAGCGGCGCGAATGCTTTCACAGTGGGCGTTTTTTTGTTGTTTGCTGAAATGTTGTTTTCCCTCAATGAATCTCAATGTGAAAGTGTCAAAGATCACACATACAGTGCATGTTCATATGCGTAATCGATATTTCTTAAACGCGATCTTATAGTAAAAAGCACACGTCCAGGCTAACATGAATGAAAGTGCATAGTTGTGTATAATGTGCATCGAATGTGATCGATCAATGTTGCTGCAATATTGTTTGAAAACGATAAAATAACATCTGCCATTTGTAGTATTGTATATATAAGTGATTGCCGAGCTGTCAATATTGTATGCGTCCCTTTAAAATCGCAATAATTATTCCGAACTTCCCGTCTGCCATCTGTAGTATTATATATATAAGTGATTGCCGAGCTGTCAATATTGTATGCGTCCCTTTAAAATCGCAATAATTATTCCGAACTTCCCGTCTGCCATCTGTAGTATTATATATATAAGTGATTGCCGAGCTGTCAATATTGTATGCGTCCCTTTAAAATCGCAATAGTTATTCAGAACTTCCCGTCTGCCATCTGTAGTATTGTATATATAAGTGATTGCCGAGCTGTCAATATTGTATGCGTCCCTTTAAAATCGCAATAGTTATTCAGAACTTCCCGTCTGCCATCTGTAGTATTATATATATAAGTGATTGCCGAGCTGTCAATATTGTATGCGTCCCTTTAAAATCGCAATAGTTATTCAGAACTTCCCGTCTGCCATCTGTAGTATTATATATATAAGTGATTGCCGAGCTGTCAATATTGTATGCGTCCCATTAAAATCGCACTAATAATTCTGAACTTCCGGCTGCCATCTGTAGTATTGTATATATAAGTGATTGCCGAGGTGTCAATATTGTATGCGTCTCATTCAAATGGCACTAATACTGAGGAACTTCCGGCTGTCATCTGTAGTATTGTATATATAAGTGATTGCCGAGCTGTCAATATTGTATGCGTCTCATTCAAATGGCACTAATACTGAGGAACTTCCGGCTGTCATCTGTAGTATTGTATATATAAGTGATTGCCGAGCTGTCAATATTGTATGCGTCCCATTCAAATGGCACTAATACTGAATAACTTCCGGCTGTCATCTGTAGTATTATATATATAAGTGATTTGCGATCTGACAATATTTCTTAATTGTCCCATTGAAATCTCCCTAATAATGCTGTTCCAAAGTGTTGTTTACGTATATGTTGTATTGTAGTATTGAGTGTTAAAGTTCCTAAAGGGGCGGTACAGTGTTGAATCTGTGATGTGTATGGTTGAATGTTCTAATGACGTCATGATCTTATTAACCTGCCTATGTAGTTCTGAAATCCTCATTGTGTTGTTGTATTGTGCTACATTGTTATTGTGTGCTGAATAAAATCTAAATGTGTGCTTTGTGGTTGCGTGATGGGTGATGCGTGTTATGTACATATACGTATATATTGTGATTGTGTCCCACATATGCTGACTTCTATATAGCGGTGTGGCATTGTTGTTCCTTCCCATAAAGTGACATCTGTAATCTGGTGTAATGATGTTGTTCTTGTACGTAATTCCTAATGGTATATTGTGATGGAATCCTGATGTTAAAAGTACATTAAAATCCATATGTTGTGTTTTGTGATTCCTGTAGAGAATGTAATGTGTTTTTCCCCCATCATTTGAATGCACATGTATGAGTGAATGTTAAAGGTCATATATGTGCATCCATGAGTGATCATGTGTTAAGCCTATGTAGATATGCAGTTGCTGCAAGCATATGAGTTGAATAACTGAAATGCAATAATAAAGGTAAATGAGAATTGTTTCCCATTGTGTAGTGTTTGTGAATCCTGAAAAGTTGACATTATTTTTGTGTCCGTTTAAATGTAATATATTTTGTATAAAATGTTGTTACTAGTGATGTTGATTTGTAGTTGATGTAATCTAAAAGTGTGAAACAATTTAATGGTGTTGTGAATATTGAATAATTAAAATCCATCAATCCACCATAGGGAAATAGTCATTTCTTGATCTATTTATCCTAGCTGTGTCTAACGCATAAAATCAATTATTTTCTAGCGCTGGTATTTGGAGTTTTTCTGTCTACGCTATTTGCGTGCGTTAGGGAAATGTGGGTTTCGCGTGCACGAGCACGTCTTCCCAATAGAAGTCAATGGAGGCTCTAAAAATTGTTGTTTTTTTTTTTCTAAGACTGTTTTTCCTCGTAAAGTGAGTGACGTCATGAGCTTGTGTGAAAAAGTAACTAAATCGTGTTGTTTTTGTAATAAATAAATATTTTTTGAATGTCATGTGGTGTATATTGTTTGTATGCATCGATGGGTGTATGTTTGTGATAATGTTATTAGTTAGATGTAGGTATATGAGGGTCTTTTCCCGTGTGTCAATGTAAGTCAATGGGAAAATGGATTTGTGTTGTTTTTTTTTCTAACACCCCAGATCTCGCAACTTTGATCCTTTGTATTTGTATGAAAAATTATTAAATCATAAAAATAAATATAGTGTAGTGTTTGTATGAGTGTAAGTGTAGTTTGTGTAATATTAGTTTTGTGATTCGTGGATGTTTATTTTGTCGGTATATGTTTACTACTGGGTCTGAGGTGTCGGTAGATATTTGAGCGTTAGGTGTTTTTTGAGTGTCGGTAACTGAACTCTAAATACCGGAGTCCGTAAGAAACCCGCGTTAGGAGCCTCTAACGCTGGTTTTCACGGCTAACGCCAAACTCCAAATCTAGCCGTTAGAGTCTAGACAGATGGGAGCTTAGAGAGATGGAATACTCTGCAAATGCTCAGGCCCCAGCCTATATTGTATTGAATATTTTTAAGTACCAGATACAATTAATTTGCCCCTGTGTTTTGAATATTTGTAACACTATATCAATGTAACGCTTTGATGTTATTAATGTACAAAACCAACTATGGTAATATTGCAAAAAAATACTTGTTTTTATCTATGATACCCTGTTAAAATAAGGTTGCAAGAGACGCTGTATTGGATTACTGAAATATAAAGAGAAAAGGCTTATTATACAGACCGCATAAGTGTTGGCTTTAGCGTCACTCTGTAATGGTCCTTTAAGAATTTCAGCAGTTTACTGAGCCAATGTGATACCTGTATCCAATAAATAGCTACCTTCACTGGGTGACGTCACAACCCGGAAGAAGCTCCGAGCGACCATGAGAGCACAGTGAAACGCGCACAGGGACGCGTTGGTTTGTCGCTACCTCTACTGTTTGGGGATCCCCTCTTCACCGCAATTACCCTCTGTGACTTGTACAGATTCCTCATCTTTGGAACACTGCATGTGGATAAGTATACATCTGACCGGTACGCCGGAGACAACGCTGGCTGGGTTCCACTTCACACTATCTGAAAGTGCAGTACCTATGGTTCCGTGAGTGAATATACCATGCATCATCTCTTTGCCTTAAGTGAGGGTATTTGACTGTGATTGTGCAAGGATTTATTAGGTGGTCTGAAGATTTAACATCTGCTTCTGGAATTGCCTTGCTCCATACTTATGCTTATGCTCTGCTGCTGTCTGCGTTACGTTATTGTCATTCAGCCTAAACTGGAGAACTCTACTAGCATTGGCTGCTTTGCTGAGCTTGCTAACATTTATGCATTCATGCTTTTCTGCAGTGTTTGTTTCTTCCCAGCAATCTTTGGCATTAACTGTTATATTGAGAATATGTGGTGCACCACTTTATTTATCTAAGTTGGCCATTTCCTTGCACTATACAATGTATGGGGGACCCCTTACATGCATGATTTTAAATGTTTATTTGTTTAAACTATTGTATTTCTAATAAATATAATATACACTTTTTGCATAGATCATTTGTATCTGACTTTTTACTTATTTTGATGTAGAATTATAGGTGCTGTTTTACCTAGACTTTTAGACCTTACTTATTTTGTGAGATCGACTCTCTTTTTTATGCATGTATAGATATTCCTTTCTAGGCTGCACTATAAGCTTTATGGTATAGAATATTGTGAAGTGAGCATTACACCTTTTTCTTTTTTGCTATATTTAGTAATTAGGTATTGGTTTTTATAGGAAAGTTTTGTGTCTGTTTTATGGGAGTTTGGTTTAATAGGAAGGTTGATGGGTACAGGATGCAAATTATGGTGGTGTAAAATGGAGCCATCATTGGTGGGTGATAAGTGTAGCAGGGGATGAGGGTTTAATGATATCTAAAACTGCAGCAAACACATTGGGTCGTCATATGACATAATATCTTCTAAGCAGACACACAACGATAGTAATATAAAGGTCTCACTCACAAAATAATTGATCCTCCAGGTGCCATTTGTGCAGGCTAGGATTTCTCAGACGCCTAGTTCAACTGCTAACTCTGGTCTCCCTCCACTTGCAATCAGTTATTGTTGTAAAAGTTTCATGGCAGCTATAATTTCACAGACTCCTTGCCAGCCTGTCACGATCTGGTGTAAAACTGCTCAGGAGACAGACCCCCGGGGCAGTGGTAGCGAATTGGAGACACCAACCCCTGACCTGGGGAAGAGTATCATGGACATGGATGGTTGAGATTCTGTGATTTATAGTTGCAAGTAGTTATTGCATGGTTCATGAAGTGTAAAACATATGTATGTAATATGTTCAGGCTTCAAAACGGAAATATAATAGATACTGTGACTCATAGTTACTAGGAGTTGCTGCAGAATTCATAAAGTGTAAAACAAAACAATACAAGATATTCAGACTTCAAAGGAAACAGATAGGAGATTGTTATTTATAGATGCAAGGAGTTGCTTCAGGGTTCACAGTACATAATATTAGTTCCAGCTGTACGCCAGAGTAATAAGCAGAGCGACATAGGTGACAGGCAAGTTGCAAGTTAAAGCATTAAATACTGTTGTGGCAAATAATGGAGAATCACAGGAAAGCAGTTTAACTGAACACATAAATGCAGTTCTGAATATATATATATACAGCTTGTAGCAGTAAATAGTTGTAAGGTTCAGATAAAGATTCAGAGAATGATTATAACAAATTACGAACTTGCGGCGAAATTACGAGTTTTGCGTTAGAGGCTATGCGGTGCTAACGAGCAGTTTTGTCTCACCGCTCACTTACATGCAGCGCTGGTATTACGGGTTTTCAGAAAACCATCATTAAAAGACAAGAAGTGAGCATTGAGCAAAATTTTGCTCAAAATCTCACTCCAATACCAGCGCTGCTTAAGTCAGCGGTGAGCTGGTGTAACGTGCTCGTGCACAATTTCCCCATAGGAATCAACGGGGAGAGCCGGCTGAAAAAAAGTCTAACACTTGCCAAAAAGCAGCATAAAACTCAGTAAGCAGCCCCATTGATTCCTATGGGGAAATAAAGGTTAAGTCTACACCTAACACCCTAACATGAACCCCGAGTTTAAACACCCCTAATCTTATATGTATTAACCCCTATTCTGCTGACCACAACATCACCGACACCTGCAGTATATTATTAACCCCTAATCTGACGCTCCGGACACCGCCGCCACCTACATTATACTTATGAACCCCTAATCTGCTGCCCCCAACATCGCCGCCACCTACATTATATATATTAACCCCTAATCTGCCGCCCCCAATTTCGCCGCAACCTACCTACATTTATTAACTCCTAATCTGCCGCCCCCAACATTGCCACCACTATATTAAAGTTATTTACCTCTAAACCTAAGTCTAACCCTAAACCTAACACCCCCTAACTTAAATATAATTTAAATAAATCTAAATAAAACCTACTATTAATAACTAAATTATTCCTATTTAAAACTAAATACTTACCTATAAAATAAACCCTAAGCTAGCTACAATATAACTAATAGTTAAATTGTAGCTAGCTTAGGGTTTATTTTTATTTTACAGGCAAGTTTGTATTTATTTTAACTAGGTAGAATAGTTATTAAATAGTTATTAACTATTTAATAACTACCTAGCTAAAATAAATACAAAAGTACCTGTAAAATAAAACCTAACCTAAGTTACACTAACACCTAACACTACAATATAATTAAATAAATTAACTAAATTAAATCCAATTAAATAAATTAAATTATCTAAAGTACAAAAAAACCCCACTAAATTGCAGAAAATAATAAACAAATTACAGAAATTTAAACTAATTACACCTAATCTAATAGCCCTATTAAAATAAAAAAAAGCCCCCCCAAAATAAAAAAACCCTAGCCTAAACTAAACTGCCAATAGCCCTTAAAAGGGCCTTTTGCGGGGCATTGTCCCAAAGTAATCAGCTATTTTACCTGTATAAAAAAATAAAAAATAGTGGTCTGGAGGACCACTTCGCCCGGCTTGGATGAAGACGTCTCCTGGTAAGTCAATCTTCAGGGGGTTAGTGTTAGGTTTTTGTAAGGGTGTATTGGGTGGGTTTTATTTTTAGGTTAGGGACTTTGGGCTACAAAAGAGCTAACTGCCCTTTTAAGGGCAATGCCCATCCAAATGCCCTTTTCAGGGCAATGGGGAGCTTAGTTTTTTTAGCTAGTATTTTATTTGGGAGGTTGGTTGTGTGGGTGGTGGGTTTTACTGTTGGGGGGCTGTTTGTATTTTTTTTACAGGTAAAAGAGCTGATTACTTTGGGGCAATGCCCCGCAAAAGGCCCTTTTAAGGGCTATTGGTAGTTTAATTTCGGCTAGGGTTTTTTTTTTATTTTGGTGGGCTTTTTATATTTTAATAGGGCTATTAGATTAGATGTAATTAGTTTAAATGTCTGTAATTTGTTCATTATTTTCTGTAATTTAGTGTTTGTTTGTTTTTTTGTACTTTAGATAATTTAATTTATTTAATTTTATTTAATTTAGTTAATTTATTTAATTATATTGTAGTGTTAGGTGTTAGTGTAACTTAGGTTAGGTTTTATTTTACAGGTACTTTTGTATTTATTTTAGCTAGGTAGTTATTAAATAGTTAATAACTATTTAGTAACTATTCTACCTAGTTAAAATAAATACAAACTTGCCTGTAAAATAAAAATAAAGCCTAAGCTAGCTACAATGTAACTATTAGTTATATTGTAGCTAGCTTAGGATTTATTTTATAGGTAAGTATTTAGTTTTAAATAGGAATAATTTAGTTAATGATAGGAATTTTTAGTTAGATTTCTTTTAATTATATTTAAGTTAGGGGGTGTTAGGGTTAGGGTTAGACTTAGATTTAGGGGTTAATCACTTTAATATAGTGGCGGCGATGTTGTGGGCTAATAAATGTAGGTAGGTGGCGGCGATGTTAGGGACCGCATATTAGGGGTTAATAATATTTAACTAGTGTTTGCGAGGCGGGAGTGCGGCGGTTTAGGGGTTAATATATTTATTATAGTGGCGGGGATGTAAGGTTCGGCAGATTAGGGGTTAAAAATGTTCTTTTAGTGTTTGCAATGTGGGAGGGCCTTGGTTTAGGGGTTAATAGACAGTTTATGGGTGTTAGTGTACTTTTTAGCACTTTAGTTAAGAGTTTTATGCTACGACGTTGTACCATAAAACTCTTAACTACTGACTTTAAAATGCAGTACTAGTCTTGACAGGAGAGGGTGAACTTCTCACTTTTTGGCAGACTCGTAATACCGGCGCTATGCAAGTCCCATTGAAAAAAGAGGATACGCAATTTACATAAGTGAATTTGCGGTATTGCCAAGACTGGCCAAAAAAGTGAGCGGTACACCTGTTATCATATACGTCCTATGGAGGATAGTTAATTTAATGAATATAAGGATCACAACTGCAGAACTCATTCCTAACTACAAATATGTATGTTTGTAAAACTCCTGCAGGATGGCAGAGGCTGAACATATATGGAACTTAATATTTCGCAGGAGGTATTACAATTTAATCTATGGCATCTGGTGTGCATCTGTATATAACCTCATAAACAAATGATTTACCTTGCCAACTACTCACATGAGAATAAATAAATTAGGCATATATATATGTCATGTAACAGTAGGCAAAGACATATAAGTAAGGACAACAGGACAGGATTTGACTCAAAGAGATTATACTGCTGGAGAGAAACTCTGGATAATGAAAACACAATATGCTACTACAACATATGTTCAAGCTGGCTGTGGCAGAAGTCTTTTGAAAGAAACAGTTGCGGTGAATAACTAAGCACAAATTGGGTAACAATGTCATAAGAAAATGCTTAAGTACATAAGGCAAAAGATATGATCAAACCTGCACGGTAAAAAGTGATGTGTGGAGCGAGAGCGGGCAGAAGCGGCAGCAGCCGAAGATGGTCCGTCGGCGTGTGACGTCACCGCTTACGAATCCGGAACTTGCAAGGAACAGCAGCAGCTGCTGAGAGGTGAAGCTGAGAGACCAACGATTCAGTTCAGAATAACTCCAAAGGGAGGGGCTTGACACGGAGCTCATAGGAGACAGAATACCAAGCAAAGAAGGAAGCTGTAAGGTGAGCTTTATAGCAGAAGCAATGATCCAATTACAGGTGTGAAGAGGTTTAATTTTGATAGCAGTGAGGTGATATAAGCTAATAATATGACAGGACACCCCTTCCAAAGATCACCTCCGGAGATCAGGTGAGGGTCGGTCAGGATGTCGCCGATGGAATAAAGTAACCAAACGAGGTGCAGAAACTTGTGAAGCAGGCTCCCAAGAGTCATCCTCATCAGGATAACCCTTCCAATGTATCAGATATTGAAGTACTCCTCCAACTCTTCTGGAGTCAAGAATGTTTTGAACTTCATATTCACTAGATGGAACTATGAGTTGGGGTATACTAGGCGTGGTAGGATTGTGGTCTCTAACGGCTAGATTTAGAGTTTTGTCGGTAACGACCCGAAAAACTAACGCCCGCGTTTTACTGGCCGCACCATAAAATTAACTCTGGTATTGAGAGTCCAAAAAAAGGCTGCGTTAGGCTCCAAAAAAGGAGCGTAGAGCATTTTTAACGCAGCTTCAACTCTCGATACCAGAGTTGCTTACGCAAGCGGCCAGCCTCAAAAACGTGCTCGTGCACGATTCCCCCATAGGAAACAATGGGGCTGTTTGAGCTGAAAAAAAACCTAACACCTGCAAAAAAGCAGCGTTAAGCTCCTAACGCGGCCCCATTGTTTCCTATGGGGGAACACTTCCTACGTCTGCACCTAACACCCTAACATGTACCCCGAGTCTAAACACCCCTACCCTTACACTTATTAACCCCTAATCTGCCGCCCCCGCTATCGCTGACCCCTGCATTATATTATTAACCCCTAATCTGCCGCTCCGTAAACCGCCGCTACTTACATTATAGCTATGTACCCCTAATCTGCTGCCCTAACATCGCCGACCCCTATATTATATTTATTAACCCCTAATCTGCCGCCCACAACGTCGCCGCCACCAACCTACACTTATTAACCCCTAATCTGCCGACCGCCAAGCGCCGCCACCTACGTTATCCTTATGTACCCCTAATCTGCTGCCCCTAACACCGCCGACCCCTATATTATATTTATTAACCCCTAATCTGCCCCCCTCAATGTCGCCTACACCTGCCTACACTTATTAACCCCTAATCTGCCGAGCGGACCGCACCGCTATTATAATAAAGTTATTAACCCCTAATCTGCCTCACTAACCCTATAATAAATGTATTAACCCCTAATCCGCCTCACTAACCCTATAATAAATAGTATTAACCCCTAATCTGCCCCCCCTAACATCGCCGACACCTAACTTCAATTATTAACCCCTAATCTGCCGACCGGAGCTCACCGCTACTATAAAAAATGGATTAACCCCTAAAGCTAAGTCTAACCCTAACACTAACACCCCCCTAACTTAAATATAATTTAAATCTAACGAAATAAATTAACTCTTATTAAATAACTTATTCCTATTTAAAGCTAAATACTTACCTGAAATAACCCCCCAAGAAAAAATCAGGCGCAGAGAAAACAACTTGTGCCTCTACTGCGCTTCAGACGAACACTGTGTTAAAGATTGTCCAGCCCTACAAAGAACCAACAAGGGTGAGTCTTTTATTTCAACTAACTGTTGTAGCACCTCTGAGACAAGAACAACATACTGTAAACTCTCACTCTCTTTTCAGTGGGATCGACACCGCCTCAACGTGCCCGCAATAATTGACTCAGGAGCAACAGCTTGCTATATTGATAAAGATTACACATTTATCAATAAAATCCCACTTGTGCACAAAAGGTCTCCTGTATTACTAAAGGGTATTGATGGAAGGCCTATATCCTCAGGTCTTGTAGAGTTTCAAACAATACCCATACTAGTTTCTACCCCTGACTATCATAGGGAGTATCTCTCTTTTGATGTCATTGCTTCACCTGCATCTCCAGTCATTATAGGGTTAAATTGGTTAACTTTACACAACCCTGACATTAATTGGTCAACTTTGACACTTACTTTTACTTCTAAATACTGTAGTACCACTTGTTTTCCAGTAAATATCATGCATGTAACCACTGTACAAGATGAAATCCCTTTACCTGAACATTATAGGGATTTTGCAGATGTATTTGGTATAACTCAGTCAGAAAATCTTCCTCCACATAGGAAGTATGACTGTCCTATCGAGTTAGTTCCAGGAGCACAGATTCCATATGGTCATATATTCCCCCTATCCAAACCCGAGCTCTCACATCTTAAATCCTATCTTGAGGAAAATTTAAGAAAAGGTTTTATTCGCCCGTCCACCTCTCCAGCTGGTGCGGGCATATTTTTTGTAAGAAATAAGGAAGGCTCACTAAGGCCTATAGTAGACTACAGACAACTTAATAAGGTCACAATTAAGAACCGGTACCCCCTCCCACTTATCCCTGAACTGATTGAAAGATTAGAAGGGGCTAAATATTTTACCAAATTAGACCTTAGAGGGGCTTACAATTTAATTCGGGTTAGAAGTGGTGACGAATGGCTCACGGCGTTTCGTACACGATACGGCCTGTACGAGTACACCGTGATGCCATTCGGTTTATGTAATGCTCCGGCCACTTTCCAGCATCTAATCAACGACCTCTTCAGAGATTTTTTAGATGTTTTTCTTGTCATTTATCTGGATGACATTCTCATTTACTCACGGAGTTTGTCTGAACATATTCTACATGTTAGACAGGTACTCTCACGTCTAAGGAGTAATTTCCTCTATGCTAAACCTGAGAAGTGTATTTTCAACACACAGAACATAAGTTTCTTAGGCTATGTTATTACGTCCACCGGTATACACATGGAACAAGCCAAAATTCAGGCCGTTATAGATTGGCCTTCTCCCAAAACCAAGAAGGAGGTACAAAGGTTCCTTGGCTTTGCGAACTTCTATCGTAAGTTCATAAAGAATTTCTCGAACATAACAAAGCCTCTAACTTGTTTGACCAAATCCAACACACCTTTTAAATGGAATATTGAAGCTCAATCAGCATTTGAAACGCTGAAACACCGCTTCACTACTGCACCTATTCTGAGGTTTCCAAACCCTGAACAACCTTATACCCTGGAGGTAGACACGTCAGACGTAGCCGTGGGAGCAGTCCTGTCTCAACGTTCTGGCATGGATCAACCCCTGCATCCTGTAGCATTCTTTTCTCGAGGTTTGACCAGCTCAGAACAAAACTACCCAATTGGAGATAAAGAGCTCCTCGCCATCAAAATGTCGTTAGAGCACTGGCGTCACCTACTTGAGGGGACTCCGGTTCCCATTGTCATATACACGGACCATAGGAACCTCCAATATCTTAAAACAACAAGGACACTTTCCGCAAGACAAGTCCGCTGGAATCTTTTTTTTTCTAGGTTTGATTTTCAGATTGTATACCGCCCAGCGAATAAAAATCATAAAGCAGATGCTTTATCAAGGTTACCTTCACACACTCGTTTTGATTCTCCAAAGGACACTATCATTCCAGTAGAAAACTTCGTATCTTTTGTCATAGATGCCAACACCAGTCTTTGCCATGAACAATCTGTGGACTCCAGTAAACCAATCTCCCACTTACAGAAAAGAACTGATGGATTATACTACTTCAAGGACAGGATATATATCCCTCCAAAACTAAGACAGACCGTATTACAATCTTCTCATGAATCTTTACTGGCAGGACATCCCGGTGGTAAGAAAACACAGGAACTTATCACCCGTACCTATTGGTGGCCAGGAATCAATGAAGACATCAAAAGGCATGTACTCACCTGTACAGAATGTACAGTTTCCAAAAGAGCTAAACATCCCCCTTATGGACTTCTGATACCAATACCCACTCCAAGCAGACCTTGGCTAGAGATCGCTTTAGATTTTATTGTTGATCTTCCCAAATCGGAGAACAAAACAACCATCTTAGTTGTTGTTGATCTTTTCAGCAAGATGTCACACTTCATCTCCTACCATAAACTACCTTCTGCCTCCTAAACCATTCAACTACTTATCACACATGTTTTTAAGCATCATGGAATCCCCAATACTATGCTTAGTGACCGGGGAACTCAATTTTCAAGTAAACTCTGGAATGAATTTTGTAAGGTTTTTTTCAATTGATAAGAAGCTGAGCACGGCTTATCATCCTCAGACCAACGGCCAGACTGAGAGGTCGAACCAGTGGCTGGAACAATTCCTGAGGACTTACTGTTCTTCGCAACCACTGCAGTGGTCTACACATCTACCTTACGCAGAATTCTGCTTTAATAACACCATCCATTCCATGACCAAACAAACTCCATTTTATGTCAACTATGGATTCCATCCCAGATTTCAATTACTCCCTGACAACCAGAGTGTGTCACCTACTATCTCAGATCTCTCCGTTCTTATCGCGACTAACTTCGCTACTGTCAAGGCAGCTATAGAAGATGCAAAAAAGACTCAGAAGTATTACTATGACCGGAAAAGAATCCCCTCTCCGTTGTACTCAATTGGTGACTTGGTTTGGTTGTCTACCAAAAACCTCAGACTCAACACCCCATGTAAGAAATTCAGTCCTCTTTTTATTGGACCGTATCCGGTGACACACATTGTCAATGCCAATGCTGTTCGACTTCAACTCCCGGATTCCATGAAGGTGCATCCCACCTTTCATGTTTCTCTGTTACAACCCTACAAGGCTCTCAGGACTACCCCATCAATTGCTGTCCATCATGAGGTTGCAGTAGACCCTAACACAGAATATGAAGTCTCGACTATCTTGGACTCACGTCTCCATCGTGGTGTTCTTCAATATCTCATCCGTTGGAAGGGTTACACACCTGATGATGATTCATGGGAACCTGCCACTAACATCTCCGCTCCTAGACTGATTGCCTTATTCCATCGTAGGAACCCTGATCGTCCTGGTCCTTGAGCCCCGGGGTTGCTCCTTGAGGGGGGGGGGTCCTGTCAGGGTTCTCTTTGGCAATCACTCCTTTAACATGTTCTAAGCTCTGCACCTTTAATTACATCCTGGTCACTTCCTGTTCACTATAAAAGGTTACCAGTCCTATAGCTCATTGCTTAGTATTGAAGTCAGCTTTGATCCTTAGCTGTGCAATCACTCTTCAGTTTGCTCTCCCATCTGCATTTACCAATCTGAACTTTGCTGCTCTGTTCTCTGTGAACCTGTGCCGCTTATTCACTCTCTGTGCGGCTACGAATCTGACAGTCTACCCAGCCGGATCTATGAGATCAATCCGCGGTGACGTCACACGCCAACCTAACGGACCGAGAAGGTAATCGCTGCAGCACCGCTCTATATCGGAACCCTGAAACCGGACTGGGAGCTCCCTATATCCCTTCAGCATTACCAACCGCCTCTGATAACAAGGTACCTCTCGCACTCTATCTTAAATTTTGGCCAATTCTACCTACAACTTAAGCTTGATGCTATCTGTGTTACATGTACTCTCATTGCTTGCCAGCACTACACAATCTACAGCATAAGTTACTTGTGTGATACAGAGTTTGCTATTTATATCTGTACAGTATTTCAAGTATAGCATGAGCCTCGTACTCCGTTATAGTCACTCAGCTTGTACTCAATTAACTTCTGTCATTATTCCACCTATGTTTCTATACTAAGCTTAACTGCATATTACTGTCTTGTCTGACAGGTGGCAGTTATAAGCTATGTTATCTATACTGAAACACATAATAACTGCTTAGAAATATAATTGGAACTCACTTTACCTTACTGGTAAATTATGTGCTTTTCATGTATTTCTAAGCTACAAATCCATACTTTCTAATCTCAGCAGCTGTGGTCTAATTGAAGTTTCCTCTTTGTTCTCTAGTGAACTTTGTTTTCCTGACAAGCCTGACAATTAGTGACATATTGTGTAATAGAACCATGCATTAGGTCTATGTTTATGAAGTCTGTTTTACATAGACTATTATGTATAGGAGCACACTTAACGATTAACATTAATGCCAATTTCTTTTGAACACACTATTGTTTGCGTTTTATTTATGAGGGTTACACACATCCGATTTTCCATATAAATGTGAATGTAAGTTACGTGCATGGAGAGAATGTGACGTAGGGGGTGTGTGAAGGCACTATCCAATAGGTAATTTGTAGGATTGGTTCAAATAACACCTCCTCACAAGCACCTGGACATTTCCTTGACAAAGGGGCGAAGTCCCCGAAACGCGCGTCGGAACCAGTTAGGACACCAACACCTGTTCTTCCTGTGCTGTTTGAGCCATTCTGCATGCTAACTGTGAACGGCTTTTGAGACGGAGGAAGCGAGATGGGAGTATCATGATTGCGTTCCATTTCCACACTGAAGAGTACGACGCTGTCAAGTCTCACGGTAGTACCGCATATACAAGCATTGGCTGTTACAGGTAACACTGTTTATCGTTATTGCTCTGATCTGCATTGAAGAGTCTACCACTCGAATACAAGGTACTTGCAACCTGAATCTGCAGCTTAAATTTCATGTTTGGGCAGTGTATTGAGCATACCAATGGGACTTTGCATGCTGTGTTAGCGTGTTCACCGTGAGTGAATAACACAAAGGGTGTGAGGTTGGACCTGCAGCTTGAATATACCTCGCTTCTTAACAGCTGTTTTGCATCTTATAAGTGTGGCTACTCATATGACAGATTGCACTCTTTTGTGACACAATATAACATGGATTACAAGCACCATCAGCATTTATAAGTATCCTGGGTTTGTTACATGATACCATATTCTATAAGTAACCGGATTTAAAGTTTACAAGTTTACAAAGCATCCGGATCCATATGTGATGACTGTTTCAGTAACTCTTTCAATACATTGGATACAGTTTATGCTATTTCTCTTTCAATAATGAGAACTATCCTGTTTTTCTGGAAATAGTATTGTCAAATGATTTTTTGACAGGCTGAGTGACAGGTGCTGCTGTTCTTCACTTCCTGGGGACACCCTGGGGGTGTTTTTGATTACATTGTTCTATTTGTTTTTTGTTTTTTCAACAATTTAGTGTTATATGGTACGGATGTGTTTGGTGGATGGGGTTTGTGTGGATGTGAGTGAGCGTATCTTTGGTCTTCTCCTGTTGTTACTTAAGTAATTCCAGATTGACTATTATATAGTGTGAAACTATTAAAATCCTTTGTTGAAAGATTCCTAAGACTCATTGGCTGGGATTATTGAGTATTATATTATTATTGAGTCAAGGGCCGGACTCTATCCCGTGCCTGAGCATTTTACATTTAATAGGTGGTGCGGTCACTTTTTTATTATTAAATATTTAACTAGTGTTTGCTATGCGGGAGTACGGCGGTTTAGGGGGTTAATATCTTTATTATAGTGGTGGCGATGTCCGGAGTGGCAGATTAGGGGTTAATAATTTTATTTTAGTTTTTGCGATGCGGGAGGACCTCGGTTTAGGGGTTAATAGGTAGTTTATGGGGGTTAGTGTACTTTTAGCACTTTAGTTATGAGTTTTATGCTACAGCGTTGTAGCGTAAAACTCATAACTACTGACTTTCAGTTTACCGTACAGATCTTGTTGTTATGGGCTGTACCGCTCACTTTTTGGCCTCCCAGGCAGACTTGTATTACCGCCGCTATGGAAGTCCCATTGAAAAAGGACTTTTGGAAAGCTGCGGTAGTTATGTTGCGTTACGGCCCAAAAAAATGCGGTGCAGCTGTACCTGCAAGACTCGTGATAGAAGCGGTAGTGAAAAAGAACCATAACGCTGATTTTTCACTCATACCGCAAAACTCGTAATCTAGCCCTTAGTTAGTTTTCAGCTATGAAAACCCCGAAAATTTAATTCATGATTCAGATGAAACATATCATTTTAAACAACTTTCAAATTTACTATTATTATCAAATGTGCTTAATTCTCTTGTTATCCTTTGCTGAAAGAAAAGCATTGCACTACTGGAAGCTAGCTGAACAGATATTTGCCTATTACAAGAGACAATGTGTGCAGGCACCAATCACCAGCTAGCTCCCACTACTGTAGGGTATGTACAGTATGTATTCATTTTCAACAATGGATACCAAGAAAACAAAGCACATTTGAAAATATAAGTGATTTTAAAAATGTCTTAAAATGACATGCTCTATCTGATTCTTGCTAGTTTATTTTTGACTTCCTATCCCTTTAAGCTTTATTGTAAATGCCTGCAAGTGCTGGTGAAACATAAGTTTCAGTTTCATTTTGAGTCTATATAAGCAGAATGCTGAGCCCCGGACAGTGAAGTCACTGAACAGCCAGCTAAATATACAAAGGCACAACACAGCTGCCATGGATATTGATAACAAGAAATCATTTATTAAGAACTTCAGCCTTAATGAGTGTAAACCTCGTGGCAACCAGGGCTATAAGAGAGTGCTCCTGCAGCTGTTCGGTTATTTAGGTCACGGCAAATCGTCTTTTATTAACACCTGTAAGTACGTCCTGGGGGAAGGAAAATATAAAATGTATTCTGATGTTGGTAGTTCAGATGGAGGTAAGACCACAAAGAGAATATCGTACCCACTCACAAGCAACATCACTCTGGTCGATAACCGCGGATGCGCAATGATGAGCGATCAAGAGACGGGGGAAATCTATGCTCAGCTTGGTAAGTGAATCTATCCATCTATCTATTGGGTACTTGTAAAGCGCAAACTAATCACCCGTGAGGGGCTCAAGGCGCTATGGGAGGGGGGCTAAGGGAAGATGATTCAGTCGAAGAGCCAGGTCTTGAGGTCCTTCCTGAAGTTTGTAAGGGAGGTGGATTGTCTGAGGTGCAACGGGAGGGAGTTCCATGATCTTGCTGCCATATAGGAGCAAGATCATGGAATAGTAAATATGAGTTCAGTTTCAGATTATCACATACTTGATGGTTTACAATTTACACAATAATTATCAGCGTGACAAAATGTTGTATTATATTTCCTGTTGCTGCTACCTGTGTTTTTATCTTTTTTCATATATCTTGGGTTTTTCTATCAATATGGCATTTTAGTGTTTGCGAGTAAATGCTTCTAATTTCTCTCTGTGTTTCAGGTAATCTGCTGCCTCTGGACCAGGAAGTGCAGTGGCAAAGGGGGTATATGGGTATAATGACGCGACTGGTGGAAGCCGACAAGAATGCCAATTACTCAGATTTTATAGTTCCCATTTTTGTATACAGGTTAGTTATAAATCACATCTGGGTAACTTGATACAAATCAACTTTCTGTTTGTATATATATTTGCTGTGCTGAATCTTTTATATATATATATATATATATATATATATACACACACACACACTAGTCTTAAAGACTGTGTACAGGGGCCAAAATGTGTCCAACTCCCGATCCCCCCATCCACTCTGATCTCACTCTGATCTCCTCTCCCTCCTTCCCCTTCTTTGCCGCTCTCAACATTTTCTTTTTTCTGCAGCGTAGCAGTCCCAACCACTCATGCCCCCTCTCACCCTCCTCCAGTGATGGGCCGCCCACCCGCCTCCCTCCTAACACTGCCATGCCAATAATCAGCACCACCTGTTTAACAACCAGAGCTGTCCTTGGGCAGTCTCTACTGTACATCAGCGCTGGTCGTTAAGGGGTTAAGGCCAGGTATGTTTGTCTCGTGCTGCAGTCTCTACTGCGCATAACTGCATTGGACAAACATACTTGGCCTTTTATAATATAGGATATTTATTCATATATATATTTTTTTTAACTGAAATATTTTGGAATATTCTCTTTTATATGCAATAAACTATTTAATAGTAAATAATGATAAAGTTAATGTTTTATAACATTCTTACCATTGCAGTGTTAAGAAAGGGATTTCAGATGAAGAAATGCCAGAAATAAAGAGATTGCTTGATAATGCCAGGGATCTAACAGGTACTAATTATATCATTTTCCTTTCTTATATAAAAGTGATAATACTGGTACTGTATATCAGAATGTGTAAGCCTGGCTGTATGAGATTAGGTGCCAGTTCCTCTAATCATAGTCTGCTTGAGAACCTGAGTGAGTTTTATCTAATGAGGCCCATTTATCAAGCTCCGTAAGGAGCTTGTGGGCCCGTGTTTCTGGCGATTCTTCAGACTCGCCAGAAACAGCAGTTATGAAGCAGGCAGACAGACATCGCCACAATTCAACCCGATTGAGTACGAGCTGGTTGATTGACACCCCCCTGCTGGCGGCCGATTGGTCTCGAGTCTGCAGGGGGCGGCATTGCACCAGCAGCTCTTGTGAGCTGTTGGTGCAATGCTGAATACGGAGAGCGTATTGCACTCCGCATTCAGCGAGGTCTGGCGGACCTGACCCGCACTGTCGGATCAGGTCCGCAAGACATTTGATAAATAGGCCTCAATATCTCTAGATAACATTATTCACAAAAACACAATATATTCAGGTGTTTTTTTAAATGTATGTTAAAGGGACATTAAGTCAGTTATTGATATATGCATTAGCAGTGATTTACTTATTACTAATTATTATTGGTAATTATCAATCACCCCCAAAAAGTTGCGTTATTTCACCCTCCATATCGCTACCGTTACGAGTTACTGAAAAGCCTCCTTGTGTGTGCGATATGGTGGCGTTAAGCTCCATACCGCACAAAATCCAAGGGCTGCTTTGACGTGCTTGTGCACGCTTTCCCCCATAGACATCAATGGGGAGAGAGTGTTAGAAAAAAAAACTAACACCTGAAGTGTGTTAAGAAAATTCTCCGTAACGCAACCCCATTGATGTCTATGGGGGAAAAAAAATTATGTTTAAACCTTGCACCCTAACATAAACCCTGAGTCTAAACACCCCTAATATGACGCCCCCGACATCGCCAACACCTAAATATAGTTATTAACTCCTAATCTGCGGCCCCCAACATTGCTGACACTAATAAAAGTTATTAACCCCTAATCCGCCTCTCCCCGACATCACCAACACTATAATAAACATATTAACCCCTAAACCTCCGGCCTCCCACATCTCCACAGCTAAATAAACCTATTAGCCCCTAAACCTCCGACCTCCCACATCTCTGCAACTAAATAAACCTATTTTCCCCTAAACCGCCGGCCCCCATATTGCAAAACACTAAATTAAACTATTAACCCCCAACCTAACACCTAACTTTAACTTAAAATTACAATATAACTATCTTAAAATAAATAAAAACTTACCTGTGAAATAAAAATAAACCTTACATTAAACTATAAATTTACCTAACTTATTCAAATAAAATAAAAAAATACTACCAATTAAAACATCTAAAATTACAAATTTACTACAAAACTACAAAAAAAATTAAAAAAATAAGCTTACAAAAAATAATAAGAATAAATTATCAAATATAAAAACAATTACACCTAATCTAATAGCCCTATACAATTAAAAAAGCCCTCCTGAAATAAAAACACCCCCTAGCCTACAATAAACTACAAATAGCCCTTAAAAGTGCCTTTTGTAGGGCAAGTTAAACAGCTCTTTTACCTGTAAAAAAAAATAACGCTAAAAAAATCTAAGCTACCCATTGCCCCTAAAGGGGCATTTGTATGGGCATTGTCCTTAAAAAGGCATTTAGCTTTTTTTAAAAAAAACAAAGCACTAATCTAAACCCCCCCCCCAAAAAAAATAAAAAAATAACATTGACCCCAGAATATCTACTCACGGTTGTTGGAGGCTGGAGGTTTAGGGATTAATAGGTTTATTATAGTGTTGGCGATGTCGGGGGCGGCTGATTAGGGGTTAATAGGTTTATTTAATAGTTGCGATGTGGGTGGGCGGCAGATTAGGGGTTAATAGGTTTATTATAGTATTTGCAATGCAGGAGGGCGGCGGTTTAGGGGTTAATTATGGGTGTTAGTGTACTTTGTAACATTTTAGTTATGAGTTTTGTGAAACATTTTTGTTGCGCAAAACTCGTAACTACTGGTCTCAGATGGCGGAATGGATCGTGTCGGTATAGGCTGTAACACAAGCTTTTTAGCCTCCCAGCACAACCTGTAATACCAGCGCTATGAAAATCCCACACAAAAACGTCATTTGTTTTAAATGCAGGATGGACGTTGCGTTACAGGCTAAAATGCTTGCAGTATAGCTATACCGACACGACTCCCAATAGCTGCAATAGCTGCGTTACTGCTTTTACGCTAAAATTGCCATTTTTCTTATCATTAAAAGCCGTAATGCAAAACTCGTAATCTACCTGATTGCAATTACTCACTGTTAGTTCAGTTCTTTAGCCCTGCAGGGGGCAGTAGACCATAAGATTTGGGTGATCATGAAGTGCAGGATACACTGATGTTGCCCTTGTCTGTAAATGTTTCTACCTTTATTATTTAAATCTCCCCCAACCCTCTTTACTTGTCTGTTTCTGTAAATGTTTATTAGTTCAGTGAAAATGGGTTTATGAGACCTAATGTCAGCAACATAGGAGATAGAAGCAAGTGGTTGCTTCTGGTGATCATTAATATTATTAACTAATATGACAATCACTTGTTATTTTTATGATAATCAGACACAGGAACATTTATTTGAAAGATAATGATTAGTGTTTTCATGTAAGAGGTCTCAAGTATGTCTATGTATTGTGTATGTGTGTGTGTCAGTATATATGTGTGTGTGTATGTATATATGTATGTGTGTGTATGTCTATGTATTGTGTATGTGTGTGTGTGTCAGTATATGTGTGTGTGTGTGTATGTCTATGTATTGTTTATGTGTGTATATGTATTGTGTATGTGTATCAGTATATGTGTGTATGTGTGTGTATGTATTGTGTGTATATGTGTGTGTATGTGTGTGCATGTGTGTGTCCAAGTATTGTGAGTGCATGTATGTGTGTCTATGTATTGTGTGTGTTTGTAAATGTGTGGGTGTGTCTATGTATTGTGTGTGTGTGTATGTGTGTGTCTGTGTATGTATGTATGTGAATGTTTGTGTATGTGTGTGTATGTGAATGTGTATGTATGTGAATGTGTGTGTATGTATGTATGTGTGTGTATGTTTGTTTGTGTGTATGTATGTGTGTGGTTATGTGTGTGTGTATGTTTGTTGTTGTGTGTGTGTGTGTATGCATGTGTGTATGTGTGTGTATTTATGTGTGTATGTATGTTTGTCGTTGTGTGTGTGTGTGTGTATATGTATGTGTGTATGTGGTTGGGTATCTCCTATGCCCCCCGCACACATACTACACACAAACTGATGTTGTTCCATATGCCTATGGTTTTGTCAGGGGATCACTGTTCCCATGGTAATTAGTTCATAACAAACTGAGTATGTGACCGTCATTTAAAAGAGGGACATATCCTCGTTCAAACGAGTGATAACTTGAACAATTTTAGTTCTAATTTTGGAGTTTTAGGATAAATAGATAGATAGATGATAGACATATATATATAATAGATATATGATAAATATATATATATATATATATATATATATATATGTTTGATAGATATATGATAGATATATGTTAGAAAGATAGATATATATTATATAAAGATATATGATAGATTTATGATAGAAAGATAGATATATATTACATATCCCCTTAACGACCGAGGACGTACCAGGCTTGTCCTACAACAGGCATGTCCTACAAAAAATAGTCGTTAATGACCAAGGACGTGCCCGATATGTCCTCATGGGTTTTAAGCGATGGAAGCAATCGTGATCGCTTCCAGTTGCTTTCAGGGTATTGCAGCGATGCCTTGATAATGAGGCATTGTGCAATACCCTCTGGTAAGCAACCAATGCAGAGAGGGCAACTCTGTGGCCCTCTTTGCATCAGCCAGCAATTGTGCCAATCTTTGGTGGCGTGGAAGGGATAGGATGGAGGCAGGTGGGTGGCCCATCACTGGAGGGGGTGGGAGGAGGGCAAAAGGAGGCATGATAGGTCCAGGAATGGGTGGGACCGCAACATTACAGCAAAAGTTTAGTGATTGGGAAGAAGGCAGAGGGGAAACAAATTATGCTTACCTGATAAATTTATTTCCGGATATGGTGAGTCCACGGAATCATCAATTACTAGTGGGAATATCACTCCTGGCCAGCAGGAGGAGGCAAAGAGCACTACAGCAAAGCTGATATATATGTCACTTCCCTTACCCATAATCTCCAGTCATTCGACCAAAGGAAAAATTGAAAACGATGATCACACAAAAGTGTAGAGGTGTCTGAGGTTTTAGAAAAAATAACTGTCTTAAATAAAGGGTAGGCCGTGGACTCACCTTATCCGGAAATAAATAAATTTATCAGGTAAGCATAAATTATGTTTTCTTTCCTAAGATATGGTGAGTCCACGGAATCATCAATTACTAGTGGGAATCAATACCCAAGCTAGAGGACACATATGATAAGGGAGGGACAAGACAGGTAGACCTAAACAGAAGGCACCACTGCCTGAAGAACCATTCTCCCAAAAGAAGCCTCAGCCGAGGCAAACTTATCAAATTTATAAAACTTTGAAAAAGTATGCAAAGAGGACCAAGTTGCAGCCTTGCAAATCTGTTCCACAGAAGCTTCATTTTTAAATGACTAGGAAGAAGAAACAGCCCTCATGGAATAAGCAGTGATTGTCTCAGGAGGTTGCTGTCCAGCAGTCTCATAGGCCAAACGAATAATACTCCTTAGCCAAAGAGAAAGAGTAGTAGCCATAGCTTTCTGACTCTTGCGCTTCCCAGAAAAACAAACAAACAAAGCAGAAGACTGACGAAAGTCCTTAGTCGCTTGAAGATAAAACTTCAAAGCACGCACAACATCTAGGTTGTGCAGCAAACGCTCCTTAGGAGAAGAAGGATTAGGACACAAAGAAGGAACCACAATCTCCTGATTAAAATTCTTGTTTGAAATAACCTTAGGTAGGAAACCTAATTTAGTACGTAGAACCACCTTATGAGAATGAAAAATAAGATAAGGAGAATCAAACTGCAGAGCCAAGAGTTCCAAATCTCTCTGAGCAGAGCAAATAGCAACAAGAAACAAAACCTTCCAATATTACATCTTAATATCTAAGGAATGCATAGGTTCAAACGGAGCCCGCTGTAAAACTCTAAGAACAAGGTTAAGACTCCAGGGAGGAGTAACGGACTTAAACACAGGCCTGATCCTAACCAAGGCCTGACAAAAGGATTGCACGTCTGGCGCATCTGCCAAACGCTTATGAAATAAAAAAGACAATGCAGAAATCTGACCTTTCAGAGTACTGGCTGACAAACCCTTCTACAGACCCTCCTGGAGAAAAGATAAAATCCTAGGAATCCTGACTCCACTCCAAGTGTAGCCTCTGGATAAACACCAATACAGATATGTATGCCACACCTTATAGTAAATCTTTCATGTCAAGGGCTTACGAGCCTCCATCATGGTCTCAATGACCAACTCTGAAAACCCACGCTTAGATAAAATCAATCAAGCATCAAGAAGTAGAAGGTCCTTCCTCAGAGGGAGTCTCCACAGAGGTAGAGACGACATTCCCACTAGATCTTACCAGATCATACCAGATCCTGCAAGGCCACACCATCGCTATGAGATTCACTGATGCCCTCTCGAACGGAGGAAATATGTAAGCTAGACTGAAATTCCAAGGGACTGCCAGAGCATCTGTCAAGAAAGCCTGTGGGTCCCTTGAGCATGAGCCGTACCTCAGAAGCTTGGCATTCTGCCGAGAAGCCATGATATCTAGTTCTGGCTGCCCCCAATTGAGGATTAAACTGGAAAATACTTCCGGATGGAGTTCCCACTCCCCCAGATGAAAGGTCTGTTGGCTCAGAAAATATGCCTCCCAATTGTCCACTCCTGGGATGTGGATCGCAGAAAGACAACAGTTGTGAGACTCCACCCACTGGATTTTCTGGACCACCTCTGTCATGGCCAAGGAACTCTGATTTACCCCCTGGTGGTTGATGTACGCCACTGATGTTATGTTGTCCAACTGGAACCTGATAAACCGGGCTAAGGTTTACTGAGGCCAAGCCAGTAGAGCATTGAAAATCGCTCTCAGTTCGAGAATGTTTATAGGGAGAACTGACTCCTCCCGAGTCTCATTTTGCTCCCCAACCTAAAAGACTGTCATCCGTGGTCATGATCAACCAGGAAGGTCTGGGAGATTCCCTGGGAGAGGTGTCCTGAGACAACCACCACAGAAGAGAGTCCCTTGTCGTCTGATCCAGAACTATTTGCGGAGACAGATCCGCATAGTCCCCGTTCCATTGCCTTAACATGCATAACTGCAGAGGTCTGAGATGGAACCAAGCAAACGGAATGATGTCTATGGAAGCTACCATCAGACCAATTACTTCCATACATAGAGCCACTGACCATGAGGAGAGGACTGAAGGACAAGACAAGAGCCGAAGATCTTTGTTTTTCTTACCTCTGTCAGAAATATCTTCATTAGTAGGGAGACTATTATGGTATGGTCCCTAAAAACACTACTCTTGTGGCTGGAATCAGAGAACTCTTTCCCAGATTCACCTTCCAACCGTTGCTGACTTTGAGTTTCTTAGACTGTTTCCCCTTGTTCCAAGACTGACTAGACTTCCAGGAAGACTTGGATATTTCCTGCTTTGAAGAGGAAGCGGAGGGTTTACCTCTAAAGTTACGAAAGGAACGAAAATTACTCTGTTGCACTTTCTCCTTATTCTTCTTATCCTGAGGAAGAAAAGATCCATTTCCTCCTGTGATATCTGAAACTATTTCAGCCAAACCAGGCCCAAACAAGGTCTTACCCTTGTAGGGAATAGCTAATAACTTAGATTTAGAAGAAACATCCACAGACCAGGATTTTAACTAAAGGGCTCTGCAAGCTAGGACCGCACAACTAGACTTTTTTGCTCCTAGTTTAATGACCTGTAAGGAATTGGATAACTTAAGAGCCTTAATCCTTTCCTGGATCTCCTCAAGAGGAGTATCCATCTGAATAGAATCAGACAAGACATACAGTGGGGCAAAAAAGTATTTAGTCAGCCACCAATTGTGCAAGTTCTCCCACTTAAGAAGATGAGAGAGGCCTGTAGTTTTCATCATAGGTATACCTCAACTATGAGAGACAAAATGTGGAAACAAATCCAGACAATCACATTGTCTGATTTGGAAAGAATTTATTTGCATATTATGGTGGAAAATAAGTATTTGGCCACCTACAAACAAGCAAGATTTCTGGCTCTCACAGACCTGTATCTTCTTCTTTAAGAGGCTCCTCTGTCCTCCACTCATTACCTGTATTACTGGCACCTGTTTAAATTTGTTATCAGTATAAAAGACACCTGTCCACAACCTCAAACAGTCACACTCCAAACTCCACTATGGTCAAGACCAAAGAGCTGTCGAAGGACACCAGAAACAAAATTGTAGACCTGCACCAGGCTGGGAAGACTGAATCTGCAATAGGCAAGCAGCTTGGTATGAAGAAATCAACTGTGGGAGCAGTAATTAGAAAATGGAAGACATACAAGACCACTGATAATCTCCCTCGATCTGGGGCTCCACGCAAGTTCTCACCCCGTGGGGTCAAAATGATCACAAGAACGGTGAGCAAACATCACAGAACCACACGGGGGGACCTAGTGAATGACCTGCAGAGAGCTGGGACCAATGTAACAAAGGCTACCATCAGTAACACACTATGCTGCCAGGGACTCAGATCCTGCAGTGCCAGACGTGTCCCCCTGCTTAAGCCAGTACATGGCCGGGCCCGTCTGAAGTATGCTAGAGAGCATTTGGATGATCCAGAAGCGGATTGGGAGAATGTCATATGGTCAGATGAAACCAAAGTAGAACTATTTGGTAGAAACACAACTCGTTGTGTTGTGAGGAGAGAGAATGCTGAGTTGCAACCAAAGAACACAATACCTACTGTGAAGCATGAGGGTGGAAACATCATGCTTTGGGGCTGTTTCTCTACAAAGGGAACAGGACGACTGATCCGTGTACATGAAAGAATGAAAGGGGGCCATGTATCCTGAGATTTTGAGTGCAAACCTCCTTCCATCAGCAAGGGTATTGAAGATGAAACATGGCTGGGTCTTTCAGCATGACAATGATCCCAAACACACCGCCTGGGCAATGAAGGAGTGGCTTCGTAAGAAGCATTTCAAGGTCCTGGAGTGGCCTAACCAGTCTCCAGATCTCAACCCCATAGAAAACCTTTGGAGGGAGTTGAAAGTCCGTGTTGCCCAGCGACAGCCCCAAAACATCACTGCTCTAGAAGAGATCTGCATGCAGGAATGGGCCAACATACCAGCAACAGTGTGTGACAACCTTGTGAAGACTTACAGAAAATGTTTGACCTCTGTCATTGCCAACAAAGGATATATAGCAAAGTATTGAGATGAACTTTTGATATTGACCAAATACTTATTTTCCGCCATAATTTGCAAATAAATTATTTCCAAATCAGACAATGTGATTGTCTGGATTTGTTTCCACAGTTTGTCTCTCATAGTTGAGGTATACCTATGATGAAAATTACAGGCCTCTCTCATCTTCTTAAGTGGGAGAACTTGCACAATTGGTGGCTGACTAAATACTTTTTTCCCCCACTGTAAAACCAGTAAGCTGCAGCACTGGTAACAGTAACAATACACAACACAGGCTGCCATTGAACATACATTTTCTTTAATAATGCCCTCAATTTCTTATGCATTGGATCCTTAAAGGAACAACTATCCTCTATGGGAATAGTGGTCCTCTTAGCCAAAGTGGAAATAGCTCTTTCCCACCTTAGGAACCGTTTGCCACAACTCTTTAATAGAGTCAGCTATAGGAAACATTTTCTAAAAAATAGAAGATGGAGAAAAAGGAATACCAGGTCTCTCCCACTCCTGTGCAATAATCTCAGAAGCACGGTCTGGAACAGGAAATACCTCCACCGCAGAGGGAACATCAAAATACTTGTTCAGCTTACTAGACTTCTTAGGGTTAACAACGATAGTAGTATCGGGTCATTTAAGGTAGCCAAAACCTCCTTAAGTAACAAGCGAAGGTGTTCCAGCTTAACTCTGAAGGACACAACTTCAGCATCAGCAGAAGGAATTATACTGCCTTATCACCCTCAGATGCACCCGAAGAACCTTCATCCTCAGACTTCTGAGAGGAAATACTTTGATTAGCCACTTCAGGATCAGAAACCTTAGTTACTGTTTCTTTAAATTTCCTTTTGCGTTTTTTCCTGCAGCATGGGAAAAGCAGACAGTGCCTCAGATACCGCAGAGGATAACTGGGCAGCAATATCTTGCAAAGTAACCCCAGACAAAGCATGAGAGGAAACACAGGGCACTGCATGTGCAGATGAATAGGATTGGGATGCTTGAGGAGACAGCTGCTGAATATCTGAAACAGGAGGCTCCTGAACAGCATCCGCCTTAGCTAATGATGGCTCAGGGTCAAAAAGTCTATTTCTATAAGCTAAAGTTCTTTCAATACATGAAGAACAAAAAGGTACTGGGGGTTCCACCTGGGTATTAAAACATAAGCTACAGGTAAAATTCTGCACAGCTTCTTGATCCATAATACAAAACGGAAAAAAAAGCAAAGAAAAAAAATATTATTTTTTAAACCTTTTTTTTTTATCTTTAACAAAGGATATAATACAGAACAAAAAAAATGTTAATAAATAAATGTCCTTTTAAATTTACCAAATAAAGAAAAACATACCCCAGGCAACACTTTTACTGAGGTGCCCTACCTGTCCTGCAACCCGCAGCAAACTGAGGAAAAAAACTATCCCGTTTAAAATCCGGATTCCAGAGACGCAAAAACAGCAAGTAGCCTTCTAAACAGCAGAGCCATCTGAAATATGCACACCTTACTCTACAGGAAGTTTAAATTAAGCACAATTTTAGTGCAAACTGGCAGAATCATATGTTACTAACAATTATATCTGTTCTAGAAATAAAAGTCATTAATAAATGTTGTTATAATTTTTGAGAAAAAGAAGGGGGCGGGTTCCATAGCTATTTACAGGACACTATCACACACACATTTCAAATGTATGTCTATTTTCACTCTTCCTGTATCATGTGACAGCCATCAGCCAATCACAAATGCATTTACGTGTATTCTGTGAATTCTTGCACATGCTCAGTAGGAGCTGATGACTCAAAAAGTGTAAATATAAAAAAAATGTTAATGGAAGTAAATTGGAAAGTCGCTTAAAGTTGCTGCTCTATCTGAATCATTAAAGTTTAATTTCGACTTAAGTGTCCCTTTATTTAGATGAATCAAGCATAAAAAGTGCATTAGCATGTATGTTTTTATTTGTATATAGTACGCTTATATTGTTCTCCTTTTAAATAGCATCGTTTGTTATAGAATTTTATCACATGTATGTTTTTATTTGTATATAGTACGCTTATATTGTTCTCCTTTTAAATAGCATCGTTTGTTATAGAATTTTATCACATGTATGTTTTTATTTGTATGCTTATATTGTTCTCCTTTTAAATAGCATGGTTTGGTATAGAATTTTATCACATGTATGTTTTTATTTGTATATAGTACGCTTATATTGTTCTCCTTTTAAATAGCATCGTTTGTTATAGAATTTTATCACATGTATGTTTTTATTTGTATATAGTATGCTTATATTGTTCTCCTTTTAAATAGCATGGTTTGGTATAGAATTTTATCACATGTATGTTTTTATTTGTATATAGTACGCTTTTATTGTTCTCCTTTTAAATAGCATGGTTTGGTATAGAATTTTATCACATGTATGTTTTTATTTGTATGCTTATATTGTTCTCCTTTTAAATAGCATCGTTTGGTATAGAATTTTATCACATGTATGTTTTTATTTGTATGCTTATATTGCTCTCCTTTTAAATAGCATCGTTTGGTATAGAATTTTATCACATGTATGTTTTTATTTGTATGCTTATATTGCTCTCCTTTTAAATAGCATCGTTTGGTATAGAATTTTATCACATGTATGTTTTTATTTGTATGCTTCAGTGACGTGCAGTGAGGTCAGAGGCTAGTGAGGCGCTGTCAAGGATACACCGAAGAAACACATATATGAGCCCAAAAGAAGTAGCTTAAATTAAACTTAAGCATTGTTTCTCAACCGTGGGTCTCAAGTACCCCCAACAGGGCAGGTTTTCATTATAGCTGAACCAGCGCACAGGTGAAATAATCAGCTAATGGGTGAGAGCAAGTTAGTAACCATGGTGTTAATGATCAGCTGATTATTTCACCTGTGCACTGGTTCAGCTATAATGAAAACCTTGCATGTTGGGGGTACTTGAGGAATGCGGTTGAGAAACACTGCACTTATGCACCAGCACATCTGTATTGTGTTGATTGCCTGGAGAATAAAGCACACTACATGAGACAAACGCTCAGTTAAATTCTGACATTGCAATTACATAGGAATACAATATGTTATTTTGGATAATAAAAGGGTGGTTATCCTATTAACTTGAGATAAGTTTGAATTGAAATTATGAGAAATACATACTATCACATCTGCAGCACTTTGCATAAGATCACCTCTTCAGTCAAGATTTTATCTAAAAAGTCTACACTTGTTTGATTTTTTTTTATTATTATTTATGCAAATGATAACTTGCATATTATATTGTACAAATCTGTACTGTTTCCCAGATGACAGCAAGCTATCTAAGAAGCAGTATAGATTTGTACAAAATGATATGCAAGTTATCATTTGCATAAATAATAATAATGAAAACATTTTAAACAAGTGTAGAATTTTAAGATAAAATCTTGACAGAAGAGGCATAATGGGGCAGATGGTGCAGTTAGAATTATATATATTTTTTTAACAGTAACATTAGTTAATAAACAGCATTAACAATATGGCCAGTCTTTTTTTTTTTTTTTTTTTTTTTTTTTTACTTTTTTCCCCTCTCTTCTCCTCCAATATGTTTTGAAATTGACACCAGGTTGATATAAAAACAAAATACATACGGCTAGATTTAGAGTTTTGTCGGTAACGACCCGCGTAGCTAACGCTGCCTTTTTTTTGGCCGCACCATAAAATTAACTCTGGTATTGAGAGTCCAAAAAAATGCTGCGTTAGGCTCCAAAAAAGGAGCGTAGAGCATTTTTACCGCAAATGCAACTCTCGATACCAGAGTTGCTTACGGACGCGGCCAGCCTCAAAAACGTGCTCGTGCACGATTCCCCCATAGGAAACAATGGGGCTGTTTGAGCTGAAAAAAAACCTAACACCTGGAAAAAAGCGAATTCAGCTCCTAACGCAGCCCCATTGTTTCCTATGGGGAAACACTTCCTACGTCTGCACCTAACACCCTAACATGTACCCCGAGTCTAAACACCCCTAACCTTACACTTATTAACTCCTAATCTGCCGCCCCCGCTATTGCTGACCCCTGCATATTATTTTTAACCCCTAATCTGCCGCTCCGTAAACCGCCGCTACTTACATTATCCTTATGTACCCCTAATCTGCTGCCCCTAACACCGCCGACCACTATATTATATTTATTAACCCCTAATCTGCCCCCCACAACGTCGCCTCCACCTGCCTACACTTATTAACCCATAATCTGCCGAGCGGACCTGAGCGCTACTATAATAAAGTTATTAACCCCTAATCCGCCTCACTAACCCTATCATAAATAGTATTAACCCCTAATCTGCCCTCCCTAACATCGCCGACACCTAACTTCAATTATTAACCCCTAATCTGCCGACCGGACCTCACCGCTATTCTAATTAATGGATTAACCCCTAAAGCTAAGTCTAACCCTAACACTAACACCCCCCTAACTTAAATATAATTTAAATCTAACGAAATTAATTAACTCTTATTAAATAACTTATTCCTATTTAAAGCTAAATACTTACCTGTAAAATAAACCCTAATATAGCTACAATATAAATTATAATTACATTGTAGCTATTTTAGGATTAATATTTATTTTACAGGCAACTTTGTAATTATTTTAACCAGGTACAATAGCTATTAAATAGTTAAGAACTATTTAATAGCTACCTAGTTAAAATAATTACAAAATTACCTGTAAAATAAATCCTAACCTAAGTTACAATTAAACCTAACACTATACTATCATTAAATTAATTAAATAAAATACCTACAATTACCTACAATTAAACCTAACACTACACTATCAATAAATAAATTAAATACAATTCCTACAAATAACTACAGTGAAATAAACTAACTAAAGTACAAAAAATAAAAAAGAACTAAGTTACAAAAAATAAAAAAATATTTACAAACATCAGAAAAATATTACAACAATTTTAAACTAATTACACCTACTCTAAGCCCCCTAATAAAACAACAAAGCCCCCCAAAATAAAAAAATGCCCTACCCTATTCTAAATTAATAAAGTTACAAGCTCTTTTACCTTACCAGCCCTGAACAGGGCCCTTTGCGGGGCATGCCCCAAGAAATTCAGCTCTTTTGCCTGTAAAAAAAAACATACAATACCCCCCCCCAACATTACAACCCACCACCCACATACCCCTAATCTAACCCAAACCCCCCTTAAATAAACCTAACACTAAGCCCCTGAAGATCTTCCTACCTTGTCTTCACCTCACCAGGTATCACCGATCCGTCCTGGCTCCAAAATCTTCATCCAACCCAAGCGGGGGTTGGCGATCCATCATCCGTTGGCTGAAGAGGTCCAGAAGAGGCTCCAAAGTCTTCCTCCTATCCGGCAAGAAGAGGACATCCGGACTGGCAAACATCTTCATCCAAGCGGCATCTTCTATCTTCTTCCATCCGTCGCGGAGCGGGTCCATCTTGAAGCAGCCGACGCAGATCCATCCTCTTCTTCCGGCGACTCCCGACGAATGAAGGTTCCTTTAAGGGACGTCATCCAAGATGGCGTCCCTCGAATTCCGATTGGCTGATAGGATTCTATCAGCCAATCGGAATTAAGGTAGGAATATTCTGATTGGCTGATGGAATCAGCCAATCAGAATCAAGTTCAATCCGATTGGCTGATCCAATCAGCCAATCAGATTGAGCTCGCATTCTATTGGCTGATCGGAACAGCCAATAGAATGCGAGCTCAATCTGATTGGCTGATTGGATCAGCCAATCGGATTGAACTTGATTCTGATTGGCTGATTCCATCAGCCAATCAGAATTTTCCTACCTTAATTCCGATTGGCTGATAGAATCCTATCAGCCAATCGGAATTCGAGGGACGCCATCTTGGATGACGTCCCTTAAAGGAACCGTCATTCGTCGGGAGTTGCCGGAAGAAGAGGATGGATCTGCGTCGGCTGCTTCAAGATGGACCCGCTCCGCGACGGATGGAAGAAGATAGAAGATGCCGCTTGGATGAAGATGTTTGCCGGTCCGGATGTCCTCTTCTTGCCGGATAGGAGGAAGACTTTGGAGCCTCTTCTGGACCTCTTCAGCCAACGGATGATGGATCGCCAACCCCCGCTTGGGTTGGATGAAGATTTTGGAGCCAGGACGGATCGGTGATACCTGGTGAGGTGAAGACAAGGTAGGAAGATCTTCAGGGGCTTAGTGTTAGGTTTATTTAAGGGGGGTTTGGGTTAGATTAGGGGTATGTGGGTGGTGGGTTGTAATGTTGGGGGGGGGGTATTGTATGTTTTTTTTTACAGGCAAAAGAGCTGAATTTCTTGGGGCATGCCCCGCAAAGGGCCCTGTTCAGGGCTGGTAAGGTTAAAGAGCTTGTAACTTTATTAATTTAGAATAGGGTAGGGCATTTTTTTTATTTTGGGGGGCTTTGTTGTTTTATTAGGGGGCTTAGAGTAGGTGTAATTAGTTTAAAATTGTTGTAATATTTTTCTGATGTTTGTAAATATTTTTTTATTTTTTGTAACTTAGTTCTTTTTTATTTTTTGTACTTTAGTTAGTTTATTTCACTGTAGTTATTTGTAGGAATTGTATTTAATTTATTTATTGATAGTGTAGTGTTAGGTTTAATTGTAGGTAATTGTAGGTATTTTATTTAATTAATTTAATGATAGTATAGTGTTAGGTTTAATTGTAACTTAGGTTAGGATTTATTTTACAGGTAATTTTGTAATTATTTTAACTAGGTAGCTATTAAATAGTTCTTAACTATTTAATAGCTATTGTACCTGGTTAAAATAATTACAAAGTTGCCTGTAAAATAAATATTAATCCTAAAATAGCTACAATGTAATTATAATTTATATTGTAGCTATATTAGGGTTTATTTTACAGGTAAGTATTTAGCTTTAAATAGGAATAAGTTATTTAATAAGAGTTAATTAATTTCGTTAGATTTAAATTATATTTAACTTAGGGGGGTGTTAGTGTTAGGGTTAGACTTAGCTTTAGGGGTTAATCCATTTATTATAGTAGCGGTGAGCTCCGGTCGGCAGATTAGGGGTTAATAATTGAAGTTAGGTGTCGGCGATGTTAGGGAGGGCAGATTAGGGGTTAATACTATTTATTATAGGGTTAGTGAGGCGGATTAGGGGTTAATACATTTATTATAGTAGCGGTGCGGTCCGCTCGGCAGATTAGGGGTTAATCAGTGTAGGCAGGTGGAGGCGACGTTGAGGGGGGCAGATTAGGGGTTAATAAATATAATATAGGGGTCGGCGGTGTTAGGGGCAGCAGATTAGGGGTACATAGGGATAATGTAGGTGGCGGCTCTTTGCGGTCGGCAGATTAGGGGTTAATTATTGTAAGTAGCTGGCGGCGACGTTGTGGGGGGCAGATTAGGGGTTAATAAATATAATATAGGGGTCGGCGGTGTTAGGGGCAGCAGATTAGGGGTACATAGGGATAACTTAGCTGGCGGCGCTTTGCGGTCGGCAGATTAGGGGTTAAAAAATAAATTCAAGTGGCGGCGATGTGGGGAGACCTCAGTTTAGGGGTACATAGGTAGTTTATGGGTGTTAGTGTACTTTAGGGTACAGTAGTTAAGAGCTTTATGAACCGGCGTTAGCCCAGAAAGCTCTTAACTCCTGCTTTTTTCCTGCGGCTGGAGTTTTGTCGTTAGATGTCTAACGCTCACTTCAGAAACGACTCTAAATACCGGCGTTAGAAAGATCCCATTGAAAAGATAGGATACGCAATTGACGTAAGGGGATCTGCGGTATGGAAAAGTCGCGGCTGAAAAGTGAGCGTTAGACCCTTTTTTCAGTGACTCCAAATACCAGCGGTAGCCTAAAACCAGAGTTAGGAGCCTCTAACGCTGGTTTTCACGGCTACCGCCAAACTCTAAATCTAGCTGATAGGTTACAATTAGATTTGCTGTTACAGCTGCAATGCTACAAATGACCACTAGAGGTCCTCAGAGACAAAAAAAATATTTTTTATGAAAGAAAATAAATACAATACGTGACAATTTTAAAAACATACAACAGCCTTATTATAAGTGCATAAGTGCAGATAAGATGAAGAGAAAGTCACCTGCTACCCTCACATTAAAAGCTGCAGCCCTGAGTCCACACACTCCCCTTCCTATTCCTAGTAGCAGTGCCTGCTCTCAGCCTCTCACTGACTGCTGGAAAGACACGGGGGAGGGAAGTTTAGAATGAGAGACAGATGTGGGAGCAATGCAGCTACGGAAGACAGTACCTGCAGCTGTTACACCAAACCCTCTGCTCTAAAGTTTCTGAAGCCCCCCACACTGCTATTGCTATAGGATTGGATATTACATAATAATACTTGCTTAGAATAGACTTAGCTGGACTCGAGTGGCAACAGGAGTGGAGTGAACTGGAAACTAAGCTTAACACTTAACCTTAAGCCTTAAATATAAGATGGGTGGCGGCTGGCCTGGCAGAACTCACTCAGTCACATTTTGACTCGCGACACACTTACTGTGTCAACCTGAACCTTTCAAGTTATTCAGATCACATCATGATCATCACACACCATCTGACTCTGCAGTGCACTCTGCTCTGTAGTCTCAGTATTGTGTCAGTGAAGTGAACGAATTCACCTAAAACTATGACCATGTGTGACCTAAGTAACTATGACCATGTTTGAACTTTGTTGCACACATGCCACAGCCACATACCGTAACCGCACTCAGGACTCAGAGTCTCAGGCTGAGCTCAGCCCAGCTGACAGTCACACCGGTCCGGTTGGTCATCGACTATCAGTAAATTATACAGTCTCTACTCTCTAGTCTCAGTTAGACACTCTGACAGTCACTGAGTCAGTCTGAGCAGTGCGTGGACAACTGAACATGGATGATGGACTAACCGTTAGTAACCTTCCTTCTTCTGATCTTCTCTTGACTGTTCTGTTCTCTTCTTCTGACGATGATGGCTGTGACAAGACACCTGACCTCCTGTCCTGACCCAGACGCTGCCTAATTTCCCGCCCGGCAACTCAGCCCAGAGACTCAGACATACTCATGTCTGATTGGCTGAGGGGCGGGCAGGCAGGGCTGAGGGCTCCCGAGGCTTGAAAAGTCAAGCCTCCGGTGGGAGCAGTATATGGGCCGCAAGAGAGACTGCTGCATAGCTATTATTCCCCACTGGGTGGCAGTCTCTAGCGTCCCATGTACAACAATACACAGTTACATTCATATTGCGCAATGAAAGGATAGATGGCAATAAAATAATGCATTTGGTGGAGGGGTGGGAGGGGTAGGGGGGTCACCTTTTCAGATAAAAAAAAAATAATGAAAAAAATAATAATATATATATATTTTTTTATTATTTTTATAAATAAGGCTGTAATGCACCATTTGGCCAGGGGAGGCACTGCCTCACCTGCCTCCTATGAGTGCACGTCACTGGTATGCTTATATTGTTCTTTTAAATAGCATCGTTTGGTATAGAATTTTATCACATGTATGTTTTTATTTGTATGCTTATATTGTTCTCCTTTTAAATAGCACCGTTTGGTATAGAATTTTATCACATGTATGTTTTTATTTGTATATAGTACGCTTATATTGTTCTCCTTTTAAATAGCATTGTTTAGTATAGAATTTTATCACATGTATGTTTTTATTTGTATATAGTACGCTTATATTGTTCTCCTTTTAAATAGCATTGTTTAGTATAGAATTTTATCACATGTATGTTTTTATTTTTATGCTTATATTGTTCTCCTTTTAAATAGCATGGTTTGGTATAGAATTTTATCACATGTATGTTTTTATTTGTATATAGTATGCTTATATTGCTCTCCTTTTAAATAGCACCGTTTGGTATAGAATTTTATCACATGTATGTTTTTATTTTTATGCTTATATTGTTCTCCTTTTAAATAGCATGGTTTGGTATAGAATTTTATCACATGTATGTTTTTATTTGTATGCTTATATTGCTCTCCTTTTAAATAGCATGGTTTGGTATAGAATTTTATCACATGTATGTTTTTATTTGTATGCTTATATTGCTCTCCTTTTAAATAGCATCATTTGGTACAGAATTTTATCACATGTATGTTTTTATTTGTATGCTTATATTGTTCTCCTTTTAAATAGCATTGTTTGGTATAGAATTTTATCACATGTTGTTTTTTTTTGTATGCTTATATTGTTCTTCTTTTAAATAGCACCGTTTGGTATAGAATTTTATCACATGTATGTTTTTATTTGTATGCTTATATTGTTCTCCTTTTAAATAGCATGGTTTGGTATAGAATTTTATCACATGTATGTTTTTATTTGTATATAGTACGCTTATATTGTTCTCCTTTTAAATAGCATCGTTTGGTACAGAATTTTATCACATGTATGTTTTTATTTGTATGCTTATATTCTTCTTCTTTTAAATAGCATGGTTTGGTATAGAATTTTATCACATGTATGTTTTTATTTGTATGCTTATATTGTTCTCCTTTTAAATAGCATGGTTTGGTATAGAATTTTATCACATGTATGTTTTTATTTGTATGCTTATATTGCTCTCCTTTTAAATAGCATGGTTTGGTATAGAATTTTATCACATGTATGCCATTATGAAAATGAATGATTTGTATAAATTGCAAGCTGTGAGATAGAGCTTAATATTGCTTGTCCCATTGCGAGCTAGCCATTCACAGATGTGGGTATACACATGGTTAAAGGGACAATCTAGTCAAAATTAAACTTTCATGATTCAGATAGGGCCACAATTTTAAACACCTTTCCAATTTACTTTTATCATCAAATTTGTTTTGTTCTGTTGGTTGAAAGCTAAACCTAGGTAGGCTCATATGCTAATTTCTAAGCCCTGGAAGGCCACCTCTTATCTGAATACTTTGACAGTTTTTCACAGTTAGATACTGCTAGGTCATGTGTGACTTATAGGTAACATTGTGCTCACTCCCGTGAAGTTATTTATGAGTCAGCACTGATTGGTTAAAGTGCCAGTCTGTCAAAAGAACTGAGATAAGAGGGCAGTCTGCAGAGGCTTAGATACAAGGTAATCACAGAGGTAAAAAGTGTATTAATACAACAGTGTTGGTTATGAGAAACAGGGGAATGGGTAATAAAGGGATTAGCTATCTTTTGAAATAATAACAATTCTGGAGTAGACTGTCCCTTTAACATTAGCATGTATAAAAGAAAGTAAGGTATTTAGCAATGCTAAGCCCTGACAAAGAACCACCACAAGCACAACATAGGTAGGCTGCTCTTTAAAGTCTGCTCTTGACATCTAGGGTGTACTGTCTTACATGTTAAATATGTTACAATAAACTTTACCTTTTATAACATCCACTTGTCTTTTGGGACTGAAAAATGTTTTTTTTTTTTCATTTCTATTCTAGGACTTGTTCCTATTGTGGTTCTCACTTTTAAAAATCATGGAAATGTGAAGGAGGTTGAAGACAAGTTTAACAACATAGGAATTGATAACATATTCAAACTTGAAAACTTTACTCCATCTGACAATGGAAAAACTCCAGACAGAATCAGTGAAGTCCTAACGTTCCTCTCTGAGGTTCTGAAGGATGTGACATATCACATGCGAAGTGAGAGGAATTGCAAATTGGAGAGAGCTAAACGTAAGAAATTTGTGTTGGGTTTTGCTCATGATACAGAAGTGAATGAAGAAAAGCGACAGAAGGAGATGGAATTGGAAAGAGAGCGGGAAGGAGCCAGACAGCTTAAGAGACGACGGGAAGAAGAAGAGAGAAGAAGACAAGAAGATGAGAAAAGAAGACGAAAGGAAGAGGAAAGAAATACATGTTTATTTCAGTAAAGATTTTGTGATGATGAAATGAAGTTATTGATGAACAAGTCTGTCCTCTCTCATTCCCTAAACCCCTTTGTTACTGCCACCATACCCTGTACTTCTGCCATTGTCAGGTGCTTAGAAGGTTGAGGAGCACATGTCTGACTGACAGCAGCGTGACTGTGCTATTTCTGCATTGCCCTCATTTATTAGAGTTATTCTATCATATCACTTGTCTCTCTTCTCTTTTGTTATAAGAACTGTATATTGTTATTGTCTTTCATTAAATGTAAATACAAATAAAAACCAATAAATGTAATTAACAGAATCAATATCTCATATGGTTGTTTTGTGCCTTTTATGTGTCCTTCTTTTATCTCTGTTCTTTATGATATTAATATAAGTATAATTAAATATATATCAGCTATTGCCCTTCAAACACATAGCCAAACATTATCTTCCAGAATCCCCCATTTTCTAATCTTCAAATAGTAACATAGAACAAGATGAGGTTGAAAAAAGACAGAAATACAGATTGTCAAGATCACAATCTTAGTAATATTACTTGCTGAGCCAGTAACTTTTTTGTTGTTGTTAAGGGCTAATTATGTACAGGTGATCATATACTGTACAGGTGACTATGTACAGATTATTATGTACAGGTAATTATGTACAGGTGATCATATACTGTACAATTGACTACAGTATGTACAGATTATTATGTACAGGTAATTATGTACAGGTGATCATATACTGTGCAGGTGGCTATGTACAGATTATTATGTACAGGTGATCATTTACAAATTATTATGTACAGGAAATTACGTACAGGTGATCACATACTGTACAGGTGACTATGTACAGATTATTATGTACAGGTGATCATTTACAGATTATCATGTATAGGTAATTATGTACAGGTGATCATGTACAGATTATTATGTACAGATTATTATGTACAGATGATCATGTACAGATTATTATGTACCGGTAATTATGTACAGGTGATTATTTACAGATTATTATGTACAGGTGATTATTTACAGATTATTATGTACAGGTAATTATGTACAGATGATCATGTACAGATTATTATGTACAGGTAATTATGTACAGGTGATTATTTACAGATTATTATGTACAGGTAATTATGTACAGATGATCATGTGCAGGTAATGATGTACAGGTAATTATGTACAGGGGATAATTTGCAGATTATTATGTACAGGCAATTATATACAGGTGATCATTTACAGATTATTATGTATAGGTAATTATGTACAGGTGAGCATATACAGATTATTATGTATGGGTGGTCATGTGCAGGTAATTATGTACAGGTGATCATATACAGGTGAGCATGTAAAGATTATTATATACAGGTGATCATGTACAGGTAATTATGTACAGGTAATCATATACAAATGATCCTATACAGGTGATCATATACAGATGATCATGTACAGAGTATTATGTTTGGGTGATCATGGTCAGGTAATTATGTACAGGTGATTATATACAGGTGATCATGTACAGATTATTATGTATGGGTGATCATGTGCAGGTAATTATGTACAGGTAATCATATACAGGTGATCATGTAAAGATTATTATATTATTATATACAGGTGATCATGTGCAGGTAATTATGTACAGATAATCATATACAGGTGATCATGTAAAGATTATTATATTATTATATACAGGTGATCATGTGCAGGTAATTATGTACAGATAATCATATACAGGTGATCATGTAAAGATTATTATATTATTATATACAGGTGATCATGTGCAGGTAATTATGTACAGGTAATCATATACAGGTGATCATGTGCAGATTATTATGTACAGGTGATCATGTACAGGTAATAAGCCCTGATCTCACTTGATTGGCTGTGTGCGAGCAGAGGGTGCAGATTCACAAGCAATTGCTTGTGCAATGTTAAATATAGGCAGCACATTATAATTCTCAGAGCTGCATCTTGTCCGTCCTGACTTTAATAAATGGGGGCCCTGGTCTGAAAAATATTTCTATAGATTATGTTAGGGGTGTGCTGATGGGGAATTTATAGAACTAAAGGGGCAGTGACCTGAAAAGTAGGAACTACTGAAGTAGAAAAAAATAATGCAATAATTTATCATTTAGAGGAATACCTAGAAATTATGATAGTTTATGAGTAATATAAACTAATGCAGAATGCACCACAGAAATATATATTCCAATCAAAAAATGAGATATATAAAAGCTGTAATATATATATATATATATATATATATATATATATATATATATATATATGTATAGGCCAGATTACAAGTGGAGCAGGATTTAACACTCCTGTTTGCGTGCTCACTCTGCTAGAATAAGCTTTTTGCATGCGTCGGGTAGCGAACGTATTAAAAGTTAATAGTAAAATGTGTTCGCAGAAGGGCATACCTGATGCGTGCAAAAAGCTGAACTTAGGATGTCACCAGCATTAACGTATTCCATAGAAGACAATGGAGCAAAAAAGGGGAAAAGAACTAACACTACTCACGTGCAAACTCAATATAAAAATATACATTTCTCACATTCCAATGTTCTTCTAGCAGAATATGATCTATTTATTTATAAATACATATTTCTATATATGTCTGATGGTATTTTGGTACAATATATATCTATACTTTGAGATAGATAGATAGATATATATATATATATATACATATATATATATATATATATATATATATAAATAAAAATAACTCATTGTGTAGTTCATTAACAAATCTAGACAAGCCCAGAGGCTTGTATTCTCACAGAAAACCTCTGAATTACATTGTTTCCAATGCAGCAAAGTATCGCTGTTAACACAGCTTATAAACTTAGCTAGGGTTAGTGCAGTGATTCATAACCATCCCAGGACAGACTGTTTTGTAGTTTTTGCCACTCATCAGCTGGGAGAAGGTTAGAATCACTGCTGGGTGAAGTTGATTACAGGCAGAATACAACAACATTTTAAATTAGGGGGAGCTAAAAGGCGAGTTTAAAATCCTCCACTACGCACAAAATATAGAAAAAATAACTCATTGTGCAGTTCATTAACAAATCTAGACAGGCCCAGAGGCTTGTTTTCCCACAGAAAACCTCTGAATTACATTGTTTCCAATGCAGCAAAGGATTCTGGGTAAGATATGCAAATTAAGTACACAATGACACACCTTTTTACTTCAGTCTGCTTTTCAGCAGGTTCCCTTTACACCAAAGTATTGCTGTTAACACAGCTTATAAACTTAGCTAGGGTTAGTGCAGTGATTCATAACCATCCCAGGACAGACTGTTTCGTGGTTTTTGCCACTCATCAGCTGGGAGAAGGTTAGAATTACTGCTGGGTGAAGTTGATTCCAGGCAGAATACAACATTTTAAATTAGGGGGAGATAAAAGGCGAGTTACCCAGCTGATGAGTGGCAAAAACCACGAAACAGTCTGTCCTGGGATGGTTATGAATCACTGCACTAACCCTAGCTAAGTTTATAAGCTGTGTTAACAGCGATACTTTGGCGTAAAGGGAACCTGCTGAAAAACAGACTGAAGTAAAAAGGTGTGTCATTGTGTACTTAATTTGCATATCTTACCCAGAATCCTTTGCTGCATTGGAAACAATGTAATTCAGAGGTTTTCTGTGGGAAAACAAGCCTCTGGGCCTGTCTAGATTTGTTAATGAACTACACAATGAGTTATTTTTTCTATATTTTGTGCGTAGTGGAGGATTTTAAACTCGCCTTTTATCTCCCCAAAATGTTGTTGTATATCTATATGAGGTAGCTCAGTTGGTAAAATGCCCTGAGTACAAAAAAGCCTGTTTAAAAGATCCAAGGTCACAGGTTCAAATCCCGGCAGGCTGACTCAGCCCTTCATCCTTCCGAGGTCGATAAAATGAGTACTATTAAATTGGGTAATAATAATAGCTATTACTATTCAGCTGCCGATTTGGTTAATTCTAAGAGAAAGTGCTTTGAGCCCCACTGGGAGAAAGGTGCTATATAAATACTAGTTATAATATATATATAGAGGTATATGTATTGGAATATCTCTGTATAAATAGATAGAAGATATTCTGCTAGGTGCAAAACATTGAAAAGTTGAGATATTTGCAGTAAATACATAGTATAACAATTTACTAAATATGAGTATTACATAAATATAATCTTACATGTTTTCGTATGCTTGACTGCAAAGGGCTCTAATGTACTTATATTTATGTCTATAAATGTGTACATATGTATTTATGTGTTTATACTAGCCCTAAAGCCCGTGTACATGGGCCATTTTTTGCAGTACAGCGGTCCCACCCCTTGTTCTCTCTCTACCCCCCTCTCTTTTGCTCTCTCTTTCTCCCCTCACTTTTGCTCTCTCTTTCTCCACTCTCTTTTGCTTTCTCTCTCTCCCCTCTCTTTTACTCTCTCTCTCCCCCCTCTCTTTTACTCTCTCTCTCCCACCTCTCTTTTGCTCTCTCTCTCCCCCTTCTCTTTTGCTCTCTCTCTCCCCCATCTCTTTTGCTCTCTCTCTCTCTCCCCTCTATTTTGCTCTCTCTTCCCCCTCTCTTTTACTCTCTCTCTCCCCCTCTCTTTTGCTCTCTCTCTCCCCCTCTCTTTTGCTCTCTCTCCCCCTCTTTTGCTGTCTCTCTCCCTCTCTTTTGCTCTCACTCTCTCCCCCTTTTTTTCTGTCTCTCTCCCTCTCTTTTCCCCTCTCATTTGCTCTCTCTCCTCTCATTTACTCTCTCTCTCCTCTCGTTTGCTCCCTCTCTCCTCTCTTCTGCTGTCTCTCTCCCTCTCTTTTGCTCTCTCTCCCCCTCTCTTTTGCGCTCTCTCCCCCTCTTATTTGTGCTCTCTCCCCCTCTCTTTTGCACTCTCTCCCCCTCTCTTTTGTGCTCTCCCCCTCTCTTTTGTGCTCTCTCCCCCTCTCTTTTGTGCTCTCTCCCCCTCTCTGTTGCACTCTCTCCCACCTCTCTTTTGCGCTCTTTCCCCCTCTCTTTTGCGCTCTCCCCCCCCCCTCTTTTGCGCTCTCTCCCCCTCTCTTTTGCGCTCTCTCCCCCCTCTCTTTTGCGCTCTCTCCCCCCTCTCTTTTGTGCACTCGCTCCCCTCTCTTTTGCGCTCTCTCCCTCCTCTCTTTTGTGCTCTCTCCCCCCTCTCTTTTGCGCTTTTCCCCCTCTCTTTTGCGCTCTCTTCCCCTCTCTTTTGCGCTCTCTCCCCCCTCTTTTGTGCTCTCTCCCCCCTCTGTTTTACGCTCTCTCCCCCCTCTGTTTTGCGCTCTCTCCCCCTCTCTTTTGTGCACTCTCCCCTCTCTTTTTGTGCACTCTCCCACCTCTCTTTTGTGCACTCTCCCTCTCTCTTTTGTGCACTCTCCCCCTCTCTTTTGTGCACTCTCCCCCTCTCTTTTGTGCACTCTCCCCCTCTATTTTGTGCACTCTCCCTCCTCTCTTTTGTGCTCTCTCCCCCCTCTCTTTTGCGCTTTTCCCCCCTCTCTTTTGCGCTCTCTTCCCCTCTCTTTTGCGCTCTCTTCCCCCTCTTTTGTGCTCTCTCCCCCCTCTGTTTTGCGCTCTCTCCCCCCTCTGTTTTGCGCTCTCTCCCCCTCTCTTTTGTGCACTCTCCCCCTCTCTTTTGTGCACTCTCCCCCTCTCTTTTGTGCACTCTCCCCCTCTCTTTTGTGCACTCTCCCCCCTCTCTTTTGCTGTCTCTCTCCCCCCTCTCTTTTGTGCTCTCTTCCCCCTCTCTTTTGCTGTCTCTCTCGCCACTCTCTTTTGCTGTCTCTCTCCCCCTCTCTTTTGTTGTCTCTCCCACCTCTCTTTTGCTGTCTCTCTCCCCCCTCTTTTTTGCCTCCTCTCTCCCTCCTCTCTTTTGCTGTCTCTCTCCCCCCTCTCTTTTGCTGTCTCTCTCCCCCTCTCTTTTGCTGTCTCTCTCCCCCTCTCTTTTGCTGTCTCTCTCCCCCTCTCTTTTGCTGTCTCTCTCCCCCTCTCCCTTTTTCTGTTTCTCTCTCCCTCTCTCTATCCCCCCTCTTCTGCTCTCTGTATCCACCATATTCTGCTCTCCCTATCCCCCCTCTTTAGAGCTCTCTGTCTCTCTGTAGCCGCCCCGGCATCTGGCCATGCCCGCGTCACGACTGGCCCTGCCCACATCACGCCAGGCCATGCCCACATCGCACCCTCCCGGTCACACCCACGTCGCACCCGCCCGGTCACGCCCACTCCGCATCTGCCGGGCCACACCCACTCCACCACATGACGCCAGGTCAGTTGGAAGGCCAGGTGTGTTTGTCCTCGCGCGCAGTCTCTACTGCGCATGACAGCTCCGGACAAACACAATTGGCCTTTTATTATATAGGATGTGTATATGTCTGTAAAAACATTTCACTTGTAATACGAGTGCTAAATCCAACGCAATCAAAAACCTGCAATAAACCTGATATCGCTCATGCATTACTGTTAGAGCGGCACTCGTAATCTGCCTTGAAGTCAATAGAAAAGAATATGGGTAACACCTGTGTAGCTGCCTTGGTTGACGGTATTATCTATTAGCAAAAATTCACAACTCAATTTGAAAGACCAATGATGCTGATACTTTATAACTCTTAGCTTTGTTAGAGTCTCATTAATCTCTAGGTGAAACAACTTGCAGAACATTACAGATTCAGCCAATCACTTCACTTTTATTTCCTACCTTTTTAATATGTAAAAGGCCAAGTCTGCGATATTTGTTTTTAGCAATAGTGTAAAATCCCAGGCTTAGCTATTTTTATCTCACTGGCTAGAAATGCTACGTATAAGCATTAGCACTTTATGAAAAAGGAGACTGTACTGTAGTTACTTTATTTCAGGGACATAAGCACCATTTATTTTATTGGCCTTCAACAAGTAGAAATAATGTATTATATGTGATGCAAAGTGAATCATTTCTGAAAAGCATTTTCTTAAAGGGACAGTGTACACTAACATGTTCTCCCCTTTAATTTGTTCCCAATAATCTATTTTACCTGCTGGAGTCTATTACATTGTTTAGAAATAGCTAATTACCTTTATTTTGTTACTTGAAATATATTGTTATGCCGATGGTATCCCTGCCTATACTGAAAGTTTCTGTACTTAAGTATAAGCTAAAGATG